>NC_135094.1:1075000-1330000 GCF_051107435.1 Chaetodon auriga | reverse complement strand
AAACGAAATGAAATAAAATGAAAAAACAGATTTGGTAGAAACACATGGGGAAGACTCTTCAGGGTCCATCTTTAAGTGTGTTTTTACAGTATTATTTCTGTCCACACATGGCAGGCACAATGTCAGGCAGACCTTTACAGCTTTGCAGACATGGAAACTATAATTTGAGGTCCGTTCCCGTCGGCCTCATCTCATCTGGATCTTACAAAAACCCCCGTATCCAAACACCTGTGGCTCACTTTTCATTCCTGTTCTTTCCATCAGTGCCATCGTCTCAGTACATTTCAGTGAGACCAGGCTGCTTCTCTGCAGCTCTTCAGTTCAGCTGAAGCGCTCGAGTCAAAGGTCCTGGTTTTCCCAGTGCAGGCTCGGTCCCGTCACAGTCTGAACGCCCACCTCGGCGGTTTAGCCGGACCGTCAGAGCTCCACGCCCACCATGACTCCACAGGACGGTTTGTACACACTAACTGATATTTGTAGTGAGCCTCTGCTGTGTCACTGCACTTCATCATCGTAATCATCATTATCAGCGTCGTGTGCATGAGCGCCTTCATCCTCTCAGCACTGACGCAGTTCTCAGAAACAGCACTTGTTGGTGGAGAGGCAGAAGTGTTGAGAAACCTCCCGACCACAGCGTATATTTAGGCCAAACCGCCGTATGCGATCTGTCCAAACATGACAAGGAACTGGGGAAATTATGTGAGAAACAGAGAGGGTGGAGAAGGGAAAGACAAACTGTAGTTAGGAAACCATGAGGAGAACGATGTGGTTTCACAGCTGGGCACTCAGACTGTGTGAGAACACAAAATCTGCTTCTGTCGCTCACTGAAATGAAGCTGTAGAAGGAAAAGGTCACAGGTTTGATCCCAGCATCCAGTGGACCGTTAAAGACGAGCACATTTTACCCACAAACAGCTCAAATTCTACCTCATCATCCATTTTCCAACTGGTGGAAACTCTCATGGACGTCTCATCGAAAGAGAAACATGTAAAATGACCACAAAGACACTCAGAACAATCACAAAAAGACTCAAAATGACTATGAAGAGACGCAAAACGACCAAAAGAGACAAAAAAAAATTACCATGAAGAGACACAAAACTACTATGTCGAGACAAAATATGACACAAAACAAGCACAAAAAGATGCAAAACGACCGCAAAGAGACACAAAACGACCACGAAGAGACACAAAACTGAGGTTTGGTGCGTCTTCGTTGATTCGTCTTACAAACTTCAGCTTCATCGGTTTTCTGAAATGTCGTCTCCTGGAGGAACAGAAGAAGAAGAGGATGTAAAGCAGTGACGCACAACAGGTTTCCCTCAGCACCACTTCTTCCTCTTCTTCCTCTTCGCTTCATCTCACACACACACACACACACACACACACACACAGCGCGATGACTCACTGCAGGTATGGTCCACCTGTCTCTGTGATGTGGGCTGGCATCGATCGCCCGTCTTCACCTGTCAGCTCGCTCACGTCGCCTCTCTCTCTTTTCCTTTTCTCTCTTTCCTTCGTTTTTTCTGCTCATTTGTCCGTCCACTGACCTTTCTCTCTCTCTGCCCTCTTCTTCCTGCTTTCCTCTCTTTCTCTTTTCTGCCTCGTTAGCTCACATCCCTTTCTCCCCTTCCTGTTTCCCCTCTCGCTCTCTCTTCGTCCATCCGTTCCTCACACACCTCCACAGACGTCGGGGAGAACGGTTCTTTACATCTCTGAACTTTTTGTCATCAGTTTTTCTTTTACTCACTTTGTGAATCATCGCTCCCCAGTGTGTGCGTGTGTGTGTTTGTGTGTGTGTGTGTGTGTGCGTGTGTGTGTTTGTGTGTGTGTGTGTGTTTGTGTGTGTGTGTGTGTGTGTGTGTGCGCGTGTGTGTGCGTGTGTGTGTTTGTGTGTTAACGTTTGACTTAACTCTCTCTGAAGACTTTTGAGTGCTTTACGTAACCAACACACACACACACACACACACACACACACACACACACACACACACACACACACACACACAGACACACACACACAAACAAGCAGTAAGCTCAGGTGTTAGTTGTGTCTATAAGGAGTCAGAGATTCAGGTCTCAAAGGTTCAAAGCTTCATTGTTGATCTGTGGCTCAGCGAGTGATGACGTCTCTCTCTCTCTCACACACACACACACACACACACACACACACACAGATCCAGGTTTTTATTGAGCCTCTGACTCTTTGAAGCCGTCAGATGGAGAAAGTTTAGTCAGCGTCGACAGCGATCGATCGCTGAATCTGAGATCTGCGACTTTCTTCATGTTCAAGCTGCAGAAACCTTAAAGTTCACCTTCATCTCTCAGCGTTCTGGTGTAACACTCAGTGCTGGGTAATAGATTACTTTTTTCAGAAATGACTTGTGTGAGGGATTACTACTAGAAATCCCAGTAACGTTGTCACTTAGGGATTTTGGGGGGTCTTGCTCTCACTGGTAGTTTGATGGAGCTTTGATGTCGTTCTGGTCTCTGTGGTCGGCGGACTTAACTGTAGCACACGTGCTAGCTTGACGGCTCGGCAGTTGACGAGGTTAGCCTCAATAAAAAATCTGACTTGTGTCTTTTTAGCTAGCGTGCTAACGTTACCTGCACTCCTGCTCCTCCTGTATGAACTGTGAGGGCACGACGTGATGTAGGAGCTAACGTTAAGCTAGCTGATGATGGTCTGTAATTAGCTCATTAAAACCTCCGACTCAAACAGGATTAAAGACGTGTGGACGCTAAAAGACACTTTCAGAAAGAGTCGAGCTCAGGAGCAAAAGTAATGTAAGAAATTACTTTTGCCGTTGAGTAATTAGTGATATCATTACTCTTTATTGGTAGCCTGATACACATCGTGTGTTTCCACTTTTCAAATAACTTTGGCAAGAATGAGAAAAGAAAAGACTGTGTCTCAACTTAAAATCAGTGTCTTCAGATCGGACCTTGAAGTCTGGTTCACACACACTCACACACACACTGGAGACTCTCCAGGACGACAGTCGCCGTTAACGAACCTTGAAAATCCCGGCTCCACCCTCCATGACTCAAACGGCGGCGTGTCGCGGAGGAGCTGAGACGAACAGCTGCTTCTGATCAAACACTTGTTTTCGACTCCACTCAGCTGTGAAAAACAACGAAAATCTGATGGTCAACTGCTCGTCTGTGACAGAACGATAAGCAGCTACACAAACCGTCAAGTATTGTTTACTCAGATGCCATCATGGCCGCATTGCATTCTGGTCCGTTTCCTGCTCTCGTGGTGCTAAAATCCTCATTTTCCACTGCGCATTTCGATTTTTCTCATTGCGAAACGAGCAGTTCTGAAAAGGCCACAACAGGTTGAGTCTTCAGACAAAGACGAGAGGAGCGCAGCTGAGGAGAGATTTGAAGGAGGAGATCTAAAATAGACGTGACCTGAGCTGACTGCAGGTGTGTGCTGTGTGTCCAAACATCTGCTGTAAGCTCCTGATCCTCCTAATCATCGCAGCTCAGCCCTCTGGGCGGACTCACATACTTTCTTAAATAGTTTCACTTGTAGAGAAAAAGGAAAGAAGCTGGCCGAGCTGCTCTCTGAGGCTTTGGAGGAGCAGGCAGAGGAGCAGGAGCAGGCAGAGGAGCAGGAGCAGGCGGAGGAGCAGGAGCAGGCAGAGGAGCAGGAGCAGGCGGAGGAGCAGGAGCAGGCGGAGGAGCAGGAGCAGGGAGAGTTCATCATGTTTCATTAAATCTGTCGTCTCCGGCTCCTCCGCTTTCCTTCCTGCTCGGCTCTGCATGAAAGGGATGTGACTGCCCCCCCCCCCAACAAGTACAGTGTGTTTTAATGGCTCCTGATACAAACAGACATGTCGTCCACCAACAGGACGCCGTCCTCAGCAGACAAACTGCAGCGCCGCTCTTTGTTTGAACGCCTCAAAAAGCCTCCGTTTACAGTTTCCTGACAAGCCGTCGCTGTGGTCGTATGAAGAGAATGTCTGTTTTCTCTCAGTGGAAAAGATGAGGGGGGGGTGGGGGGGGCGGGGGGGGGGCCTGCCGGATGCAGAGGGTTAGCGGTTAGCATTAGCGCCCTCGTTTACAGGGCATCAAAAAAACAGATCTGAAACTGATCTGAAATACGAGGCGTTGACCAGAGAGGCGTTGGCCATGATTTTATACACGTACATACAGAAATATAGATACGTTCAGACACACAGGAGCCTGTCTGCTCCTCCTGTCTGCTCCTCCTGTCGGCTCCTCCTGTCATATGTGGCTCAGGGCCAAACATCTGTGGACGAAGGAGGCGTCTTTGTCAAAAGATGGATGAGCAAAAACAACAGGAGGCTGCAGAGAAACAAAAAAGTGAGGAACAGTGATGTGGACGAATCAGATCTGTTTACTGAAGGAGGTGGAGGGAGGAGGGAGGAAAGGGGCAGAGGAGCAGGAGGAGGAGCAGGGAGAGGAGCAGGAGTCCTCTGAGGAGTCGGTGGAGCTCATCTCCTCCATGAAGTGTTTCGGGGTTCAGTCCAGGTCTCATGTTTAAGGGGCTGACGGACAGTGAAGTGTTGAGCCGTGTTCGACCAATGGGGAGCCGGTCTGGCTTTCAAAGACAGTTCTCACTGAACCCTTTGGGTCTGAACGAGCCTCCTTCAGCCTCCTCCAGCCTCCTCCAGCCTCCTCAGCCTCCTTCAGCCTCCTCAGCCTCATTCAGCCTCCTCAGCCTCCTTCAGCCTCCTTCAGCCTCCTCCAGCCTCCTTCAGCCTCCTTCAGCCTCCTCAGCCTCATTCAGCCTCCTCAGCCTCCTTCAGCCTCCTCCAGCCTCCTTCAGCCTCCTTCAGCATCCTCCAGCCTCCTCAGCCTCCTCCAGCCTCCTCCAGCCTCCTTCAGCCTCCTCCAGCCTCCTTCAGCCTCCTTCAGCCTCCTCAGCCTCATTCAGCCTCCTCAGCCTCCTTCAGCCTCCTCCAGCCTCCTTCAGCCTCCTCAGCCTCCTCCAGCCTCCTCCAGCCTCCTTCAGCCTCCTCCAGCCTCCTCCAGCCTCCTTCAGCCTCCTCCAGCCTCCTTCAGCCTCCTTCAGCCTCCTCCAGCCTCCTTCAGCTTCAGCAGACAAACTACAACAAACTAACTAACGATGCTCATGTTGTATTGATGTGTGTGTGATGAATCTTTATTGGATCTGAGTGTGTGTGTGTGTGTGTGTGTGTGTGCTCTATGAGGCCTGAAGTGTGTTTTAATGATGTTGTGCTTCTTGCTCTGTGGTGACCAAAAACAGTTTTAAATGACCATTTTTCTAAAAAGTGAATTTTTTTTTTTTTTTTTTTGTCTCACTCCTTCAAACAGCTGTTTGAGGGTTAGACCTTGGTTTAAGTTTAGGCTTAGGCTTAGATCAAAGATGATCAATTCTTTAAAATGATTTAAGTGTGAATAAAAACAACTTGATTATTAAGAAGTAAAAATAATGAAAAATCCACACATCTATATTTGTGTGTGTGTGTCGCAGGCAGACTGTGTCCGTGTGTGTGAGACAGCGAGGACAGACGTAAATGAGACGTTCTTGTTTGTGTGTTGAAGTGGAACCTGAGTCTCCATTGTTGCCTCTAATTGCTGTTTTGCACAAACAGTCTCTGTTGGAAATTCCACATTTTGACCAGAGTTTGGTTTTTCTGTTTAATTCTTGGTCCTATTTATACTCCCTGAACTTCAAACATGTCTGCTCTGCATCCAGACTCTCAGAAAACGCAGAGGCTTCAGTGCGATCGGCTTCAGCTCCTCTTTGCTCTCTGCTGCTGTTCCACATCATCATCATCATCATCATCATCATCATCATCATCATCATCATCATCATCATCCCTCTATGTTCGTCTGTTCATGAGCGTGTGTTGAATTATTCATCCTCAGATGTAATTTGACTGCTCTTTATGTAATGTTATGTATTTTTGATGACTTTCCTTCACACCATCGCTCGTGATGCCTTCATGTAAAACAAATGATGCATTGTGCAGTGTGTGTTTCTTCACCGCACTTTGTGTGTGTGAGATCATCTTCTCTAATACATTTAATACGTTTAGAGGAACTAAACAAGCTTCATATAAAGAGGAATTTCGAAACCTTTGAAACACAAATAATCAGAGATTATAGAGAAGTGGGAGAATACAGAAGTTTCAATCAATAACTGAGTTCAGTTACTGCACCTGAATGTCTGCGAGAGGACGATTAGCACTAAATACACGACAGCAGCCAACAGGGGGTCACGTCAGCGGGTTATATAAGCTTTCGATGTGCTGCTGGAGTTTGTTACCTTCGGTAGAGCCTCGCCTGCTGTTTCCAAGCTTCATGCTAACTGGCTAACTGCTAATTGGCTTCTGGCTTCATTTTCACTGTACAGACACAAACACACGGCTCCCTGCCGGGAAACAATGGAAGTGAAGGTGTTCAGGTATCTGAGGGTCCTGAGGGTGAAATGCAGCATGTGATGGACCGACGCAGCATCAGCGGTGATGCAGCTGTTACAGCAGTGATCCAGCCTCCGCTCACCTCCGCCCTGAGCTCCAGATGACGACTGAAGGAATTAATACCAGCAATCCGGTCCACGCAGAACGTAGACTGATGCACCGAACGTGGAGCTGAAGTTTACGAGGGTTCTCTTAGCCTGGAAACTTTTAGCCGCACGCTGTTAGCAACATGAGCTGAGGTTAGCGCAACAAGCGGACTGTCAAGCTGGTCGGTTACATCATGGCGGGCCCAAACAGTGGCGCTGGACAACCAGGCAGCGTCCATCAAATCAGTAGTTTGGGAAAAATTCTGGTTCCCGGTCAGCTGCAAGAGTGACGGACGGCGTGTCGGCGTTGTTCCAGCGGTACGTGAGTGGAAACACAGTCAACACGCTAATCTCACTGCTTACAGTGCAGCTTTGGATGTTTAAGGTGGAACAAACTGAAACACTCCTTCTTATTTCGTCTGAATGTAAAGCAGCAGAGATGCTTTCAGTTTTGCAGCCTGTCGTGACCTGATGCCCTCTGGCAAAGTTCATGCAGAGTAACACAGGAATGTTTGAAGGGTTCCTCCTCTGAATGAAAAACGCTGCTTCAGTCCTCAGCGGGTGAACAGAGCATCATGTTGGAAATAAAACGCAGCTCTTCTGTCAGAAACTCCACTAACAAACGTCTGTTTTTGGAATGGCTGAAGCACCAGTCTGCGCTGTGTTCGTCTGCAGGTAATTGTGCTTTTCATTCCCGTTGGCGCTCACACAAATGGAAACCTGCTGCTCCAGTTGCAGAGGATGAATTACACGAACACACAGCTTGTTTCCCCGCAGAGCGCCGCTCAGGCCCGAGGAGAAACTTACACATTGTCTCAGGTTACTTTTTATTGTCGTCTTCAGACATCTGTCTGTGTCGTCACCCCTCTCTGCTCCCGTCAGAGCAGCTTTTCATGCTTCTCCTCTTCTTCTCGCGTCCCTTTTCTCCATTATTTCCTCTTCTTGCTGTTTTCTGTTTTCATCCTGTTGTTGATTCTGTAAAGGAAGCCGAGTAAAGAAGAACAGGTGAGGAAAGACGAGGTTCTCTGATTAACGTGAAGGCAGGTGAACAGAACCATGTGTGTGTGTGTGTGTGTGTGTGTGTGTGTCAGCCCTCCCTCTGACCACAGTGAGGTCGGGCCTTTTATCCTGGTCTTTGATGACTTTGCAGAGATCAAACAGGACACAGCAGCTACACTGTGGATCACACTTTTACTCACACTGAGCCATTAGTGTGTGTGTGTGTGTGTGTGTGTGTGTGTGTGTGTGTTGGTGGGGGTTATACGGGGACAAACTGAAGACAGAGCGATGTTCATTTTTTACTACAGCATCAAACGCCTCGTCTTCATCAGACATCTACAGAAACAGCTAGTTCAATCAGACACGGTCGGTCCAGGATGTGCGTAGCTTAGCTTAGCACAAAGACTGGGAGCAGAGGGAAACTGCTAGCCGGCATCCTGATGTTTCTTCACTTCCTCCACACTCGCTTCACTTTCTGTCTGTCTGTGTGTGCGTGAGTTTTTCTCTCTGGTGTGTGTGTGATGAATAAGTGCAGCGATGCCTTTGAAGCGCTCTGATCACAGACTGAACGGTTTAACACAGATGCTGAGAACACACGTGAGGTCATGAGGTCACACACACGCACACACACACCTGGACTGACATCAGCGTGTGACCACAACAAGGTGTCGGCTGCAGTCACTTTCTTTCATGACTCAGCAGACATCAAACACGCATTTCCCACAAGAACATCTCTCACACACACATCTGATCTGTGCTTTGATGACTCGGCACGCATCAGACACACACACACGCTGCTACACAGAGAGAAGTCCTGACATCACTTCCTGTCCGGCCTCTGTTCCAGCTTCTGTAACTCAATCAATCCATTTCTTTCATTTGTATCTGAAGGTGTGGAGCTCCCCAAGGCTTCATCATCGGCCCTCTTTCATTCATATTTACATACTAAACTTGAAACTCAACCACCAGGTGACACCGAAGTTAACGTTGCTGTGTCGTAAACTGACCGCAGTCCTGCAGATCCTCCCTGCAAGTGTACTGCAGAAGAAGAAGAAAGGCGCCCAGAGAGATTCTTTGACTTTCTGATGAGCAAAAACCAGCTCAGAGATCCAAGCAGAAGATCCTGATGAGATCCGCCGAGGCTCATCGTGCAATGTTCACTGCTGGTCCTGCAGTCAGATCTCATGTCAGTTCGGACAGAAGCAGGTTGGTTTGTGTTTGCACAATCTATCTCAGTATGGACGACAGCAAGAGCACCTCATCTGGTTTGGGTTCTGGCTAAGTTCAAACTTTTTTCAGAGCAAAGAAAGAGGCGGCTCAGCTCCATTCGACCCTCAGAGAGTTTAGAAATAACTAGAAAAAGTATAAATAATTCAAGTTTCGAGGATGTTTTACCAGCAGTGAGACAAGACCAGAAAAAGCTACTACCACTGCAATGAGGCATTCAATAAAAGGATTATACAAAGAAGCAATATTCAAATATGTAATATTCATTTACAGGATATATGCAACAGGAGGAAGACCACCTTAAAACCAAGGCCGCCTTAAGACCAAGACCACCTTATGGGGATGACTATTAATGAGAATCACTCTGACAGTGAGGACTGTGGGACATGAAAGGATGACGTCACCATTCAGAAGGACTTTTCCATGTTAATGATGACCATAAAAGGAATTACCACATGTCCAGGAAGTGTGTGTGTGTGTGTGTGTGTGTGTGTGTGTGTGTGTGTGTGTGTGTTCGTGTGCGTGTGTGTTTTTTTTTCCAACACCTGTAAAATCCTCCAGCAGTGATTAGTCAGCACCGAACGCCCAGTGAGCTGTTTGTCCTGGCTCAGTGTGTGTGTGTGTGTGTGTGTGTGTGTGTGTCAGCAGTGGTTGCCACAGTAAACACACACAGTGGCAGACCCACAGGAGATGATTCAGCAGATACTCCTGTTTGAGGTGGGCTGCCTCATTACAACACACACACAAACACACACACTCATTACTAATGCAGTAACATACTCAAATAAACAACACACACCTACACATGAAAACACACACCTCTACACACACACACACACACACACACACACACACACACACCTGTCCAGTTTTAATGAGGCCCTTTAAAATACAAATACTGCTACTGTGGTGGCATCTGGCTGCTGTAACACTGAAACACACACACAAACACACACACACACACACACACACACACACACACACACACAGCTTGCCATTACATGTAAATGGTAAATTATCTGCATTTTGTAGCATTCACACACACGTCCACACTCAGAGACCACCTCACCTCCTATGTTTGATATGTGGACCTCCAGCCAGGGATTGAACCTTCGACCTTCTCGCCCTCCTGAGCCACAGATGCCTCACAGCTCTGCCCATGTCATCACCACAGCGTGCCAGCTGGTGTCCAATAAGCTAAGCATGTTCATCTGTCCGCCTGTACGGGAGCCTGGAGAGTCTGAGGCGGGTGGAACATGTATGTGTAAGTAAACCTCAACATTAAATGTGGAACTCTGCTGGAGGGATGAAAAGCATTCTTCCAGGACCAAGGACATGTGGCGTTTTGACTCCAAAATCTCACACAGGTGTTTAACCAACTACAGGATCGAGAACCACCCAAAAGATTAACAACAAGAACAACCTAAAGGACCTCTTAAACCTCTCTCTCAACCTCATAAATGGCCACTAGAACCACCTAACTTGCTAAAAAAAAAACACTACAGCATCCCCAATGACCACTGGAACCATTTAAAGAACCTCCTCAGTGACCATCAGAACCAGGTAGAGGACATCCAGAACCCTATCAGTGACCAGTACTATCTTATGGTAACCTATCCGCTGCCTAATGGACCCCTAGAACTTCAGCAGTGATGACTATAACTTCCTAAAGGACCACTAGAACCACCTGTAGGAATCCTAGAACCTCCACGTTGACCATAAGATCCAGCTAGGAGACCTCTAGAGTCTCCTAAATGACCATCAGAACCACTTAACTTAAACTTAAAGACCACTCAATCCACCTCGAGAAGGGAGGAACATATCACAAAGTACCTTTCACTGAAGTTAAAGTACCACCAAAACAAGTTGTTCTACAGGTAGGAACACTAGTCGCTGCTGCCCTCTGGTGGTCGGGAGTATTAAGAACTGCTGTGTGCAATAACAGATAAACTCTGGACTTGTCTTGTCCCACAGCAACACAAAAATAATCTGTGCTTTTAAAAGTAATGCAAAAGTCCCTTGTAACTAATTACTTTTAAATGCAGTAACCAGTAAACAAATTCAATTACTTCTGAGACAAATAACTAGTATCTGTAACTGATTAGTGGTTTTCAGTAACTTGCACGACACTGAGGAGATAACGGTGACCCATGTCTCCACTGTTACAGGGTAGGGGGCGCTGTTACGGATGTTGTGAAACAGAACAGCACGGTCAGGTGCAAAAACAAGCCAAGAACAAAATCTGCAGTTTATGCACTGATAACGTGAGTGTGGAAATTAGATATCCAGCTGGTTCAGGTGTCGCTGTTCCTTCAAATCGAATGCGACCTGGATCTGGTGGCTCTGGTAATCTGGAGGGGATGTTGGATTCATGTTTTCAATCCTGGCTACAGCCTCGCTGATGGGAAACAGTGTGCCAGGCTTACAGTGTTGTCTGAGTCTATGAAAATAAGCTTCAGATAAACCAGCAGAGGATACGTCCAGGTCTGAAAACACTGCACAGAAGCCATTAATTTGAAAAAGCCTTTGGCTGTGTGTTGAGTCGCTCTCAGTGTGAATGTGTTAAAGTGCGTAAAGGCGCCGCTGCTCCGTCGACGCTCCCCGGATGAATAAAGGTTAAAGCAAAGCGAGCGGCTGAATGCAGCGGGAGGTTCTGTGGACACGGAGCGCAGCAGGGATTTCCAGGGATGTGAGCAAATTTTCTGCTTCATAACTGCGAGCGCTGCCGCAGCGGAAACGGCCAAATTGGATTTAAAACCTCAAACATTTTATGAGTCCACAAAGTCGGGCTCCATTTCACGCTCGGTGGAGGAGCTCAAAGTTTGTGTGTCTGTATGACGTCACGGGTTAGAGAGCGGCAGCTCGGAGAAACTCATCAGCGCAGGAATCACACATGGCTGCCTTTAACTGGAAGACTGCAGCCCGCGTTTGTGCTGCTTTTCAGGTTTGGGTTTTAATGAAAGCTTTCCATGTTCGTAAGCTCTTTTGCTTTATGTGAGGTCTAATAAAACTCTGCGGCGCTCCAGCCAAAGGTTAGAGAAGCAGCTTTTTACAGCAGCGTCTGGGAAACGTCTGAACACACGGAGTAAAAATAAGAAACTATCTGCATTTAAGAGCCTGAGGAGACAACAGCCCTTCCAGCTCGGCATCATTTGATGACAACATGGAAAGTGTATTTTGATTTTTTTTATTTCTGCAAGTGAAGAATTTGACTTGGTGATTTAGGAAAGGCCACAGGGATCACAGCATCGCCCTCAAGCCCCGCCTCAAGCATCATCGCTGTCGTGGGCGCCGATTCTACGGGTGCTCGGAAGCCTGGACTGAACCTTCGGTTGAAGTTGTGGACATGAGGTATCGGTGCTGTATCACGAGAATAAAGCAGTTTTACCTGTGCGCTAACGCCCAATCACCGGTGGTGGTTTTCCCTGCACCTGTAGTGGCGGTTCACCTGTATCAACACGACCTGGAAAGGTTGCCCATGTGTACCCAGATGTTAGCATGGTTTAAGATGACATACGATGAGAAGAGAGCGTTTCTGCTCAGCCAGGCTGTCCTCAGCTCATCTTCCTCAAACTCATCAGAAGTGGTCCAGTAGCTTTTACAGTGATGCATAATGGAAATGAAGCAGCTTTTTGAGTCGAACCAGCGGCTCTAAAGGCCTCTCTGCCCCATACAGCTTAATTTAAACATGCTTCCCACCGCCGTCATAAAAAGCTGTGATGCATTATGTAGATCAAATGAATGTTTTGGGACATCATGCTCCTCTGGTTTGACTTTTATGTGTTTATACCTCGTTCCTGGATCGGGGGGAGCGAAGCCGGTCTGAGAGCTGCTGAGAGTTTACAGCAGAGTGCAGACGAGCCGATTGGATTAAAAGCAGATAGATGTGTGTTCTCCATCCTCAGGCTGGACGACGGCAGGCTGAACGCTTCCTCAGGGGACGCAGAGGCCGCGAATCCTCAGCTGATCCCTGCTGGACCACTTTAAAATGTGGCTGGAGGAGCAGTCACCTCCGGACGGCGTGCTGGCTGATGATGTTACATCACTAACCCCATGAACCAGATTCCTGAAACTTTCCACCTTAGACTTATTTTAATGCTAGTTTTCCATTTTAAACAGCTGTTTGCTGCATGCGTAGCGATGAGG
Organism: Chaetodon auriga; assembly: GCF_051107435.1. Classification (NCBI taxonomy): domain Eukaryota; kingdom Metazoa; phylum Chordata; class Actinopteri; order Chaetodontiformes; family Chaetodontidae; genus Chaetodon; species Chaetodon auriga. The sequence goes on along the minus strand of NC_135094.1, from coordinate 1,317,120 downwards.
TAATGCATCTATCAGTGTTTATCTGACACAATGGCGGTGAAGCGAACTTTGCTCTGCTCCCATTTACACATCGAGGTTACATTTAAGTCTCAGTTGCACACTTATAGTAATTTTCATATACAGAAATGTATTTCATAAATAGATAAATAAATTTCATAAATATTCATTTTCATGAATAAAATAATGCATACCTGTCTCAGAGGAAGAGGCCAGTTCAGGATCAGTCCAATGATTCTCTCCTGTTGGATGTGGATGGTCTTTTCTTTTCCTGCTCATAACCACAAAACACGAAGTGGAGGATAAAAAATCTCCTCCTGCTTCCTTTTAGCCGGCTAACGTACGACTCACTGCCAAACTTTTCCTGGGAAAATGTAAACAGGCTCTGCGTCGTTTGATTTCAGGCAGAATCGATGGCAGACATTCAGAACTGTACAGAAACAGCTCTACTCACTGGTGGTCTAGTTTGTTTATGGGGGTCACATATAGGCATCAGTATTAAACTCCTCGCTGCTGCTTTAATCATGAAACCAGGAGTACAAAGGCTCACTGAAGGATGAAGCAGACAAGAGTCAAAACCAGGAAAGTCCAACACTGTCAAACAAAGGCGAGGTAGAAGTCCAAAAACACATGAACCAAGATCCAAAACAGACAGGTAACAAGTCTCAGACGGACACAACACTGATGCAAAGACACGACGCACCTGCTGATCTGATCTGGCTCTGAACAAAGGAAGCAGATGACAGGTGAGTGGACAGAGCAGGACAGGTAACAGCAGGACCGACGAGGAGTGGGAACAGGTGTGTGGATGGGGACGTCTGAGGGTGTCTGGTGCAAAGGTGGAGAAAGTTTCTGGCTGCACGGCGCTCGGACATGTTGGGATTTTGGGGGAGAAATTAGGTCGAGGCGTCTTTGCAAAATTAAAAACTGTAATCCCAGAAAATCTGAGGAAATATTTACGCTTGGTATCACATATCAGACGAGAGCGTGAGAGCGTTTCTTCATGGCTGAGGTTCGTTTCAGTTCACGCTGTGAACTCATGTGTCGTCCTGCTCGAGAAAAAAAGAAAAATCATGCTTTCATATTCAAATTCAGCCTACAGCGAGTCACTCAACGCCTCTCTCCCACCACATTTCTGTCGCTCCTTTCTCTCCTCCTTTCAACACCTCTCCCCTCCTCCTCCTCTCTTACATCCATCTTCCTCTCTGTCTTCCTCTCTGCAGTCATTCAGCATGTACGTCGAATAACTGTTAAATGTAAATGTCCTCATGCATAGCAGAGCAGGCCTCCCTCAGAAATACACGGACTGAATGAGAAATGAAACCAAACACCTCCAGCCACTTCAAATGACTCTGTGTGTGTGTGTGTGTGTGTGTGTGTGTGTGTGTGTGTGTGTGTGTGTGTGTGTGTGTCCTGATGTGGCCCCGCGGAGGCTGCAGCCGCCTGTGGAGTCGATGTGAACTCGCTGAAGTGGTTCACCGGCTTTAATGAAGGAGTGCGGGGGCGACCGGGCGGGCGGGGTCACACAGGTACGCCTCGGCACAGGTGTCACCCGGGACCGGAAAAGAAAACAAACACATCTGAGAGCGACCGCAAGAAGACTAACTGCTCAGAGTCGATGAGTGTCCAAACTTTAAGAAGGATTTCGAGGAGCCGGTTTCTGATTGGCTGGCAGGTGTTTTATGAGGACAACAAAGTAAACAATTCGAGCGTCCAGTAAATAAACCAGCTCAGACACCTGCCAACCAGCTGCTTTACGCTCATTTTGACGAGAATCCAAACTGCCCAGCTCAGATCCAGCTGGCGGTCTTGCTCCTCGCTGCCTTTCCTGACGCTTTGTCGTGTTCTGGGTCAGACAACAACATGTCCGGGGGCGTTTAGGGGTCACAGGTGAAAACGGTTGTGAGTGCTGGTTTAGGTGGCGCTGACGGCTGGATAATGAACCTTGAATCAATAAATTAAGGACATTTAAAGGAAGCACTGATGTGTTTTGGTCTGTAGTTTACTGGTCAGGCCCCAGTTTAAACAGTGTGTTAATGGAAAGCAGAAACAGTGAAGTGAAACAGCCATCAAACGCCTCCAGTTTCTGGGTAACAGATCAGACTTTGATCTGAACCACAGAACCAAACCAGGAGCTCCACGGAGCGTCTTCTGAAGCAGCGGCCAGCCGCTGGCGGCCGGTTATAATACGACTGTGAGTCATTACTGCCTCTGTGCGCCTGAGGAGGACGGACATGAAGAAGGATCTGAAGAGTGTGACTTTCCTCTGCAGCGGCTCAGTGCGTCTGCTGGCAGAGACGAGTCAAATCGGGATGAGTCGAGCCCTCTTCTCTGAATCTCAATGAGGCTTTGTGACCTGAGACGACCGCCGGTTCGTTTCGCCGCTGCCGGGTGTTTTACCAGCAGGTCATCGCGAGGACCACGACACAACAGCTTCCAAAGATTTGTACCGTGAATCAGAGACGATGAGGACTGAAACAGCAATAATCTGAGACTTCAAAAATCAGCCTGAACACAGGAGTCCCCACATCATGATGTCCTGCCACAGTGAACACATCAGAGCTTTTATGTGTCAAAGGACTGATGTGGACGACCTGATGTTTCACCCATAAGCTCCTTATACCATCAGATTTTAGACTACTGATGATTGTTTGGCCTCCAGCTTTCAGCTTTCTCAGCATCATCAGCCTGCGGAGCCACGGCGCCCTGCAGGTCTGGACCCAGAAGGAGAAGTACGACCAGTCCTTCTTCAAACTTTACTAACAATACAGTCATATTACAACACGCCACCAGACAGGCAGACAGACAGGCAGACAGGCAGGCAGACAGGCAGGCAGACAGGCAGGCAGACAGACAGACAGACAGACAGACGGGCAGACAGACAGGCAAGCAGACAGACAGACAGACAGACAGGCAGGCAGGCAGGCAGACAGACAGGCAGACAGACAGACAGACAGACAGACAGGCAGGCAGGCAGGCAGACAGACAGGCAGACAGACAGGCAGACAGGCAGGCAGGCAGACAGGCAGGCAGACAGACAGGCAGACAGGCAGGCAGGCAGGCAGACAGACAGACAGACAGGCAGGCAGGCAGGCAGGCAGACAGACAGGCAGACAGGCAGGCAGGCAGACAGGCAGGCAGACAGACAGGCAGGCAGGCAGGCAGGCAGGCAAGCAGACAGACAGACAGACAGACAGGCAGGCAGGCAGGCAGGCAGACAGACAGGCAGACAGACAGGCAGGCAGGCAGGCAGGCAGGCAGGCAGACAGACAGACAGACAGACAGGCAGGCAGGCAGGCAGACAGACAGACAGACAGACAGACAGGCAGGCAGGCAGGCAGGCAGACAGACAGGCAGACAGACAGGCAGGCAGGCAGACAGGCAGGCAGGCAGACAGACAGACAGACAGACAGGCAGGCAGGCAGGCAGGCAGGCAGACAGACAGACAGACAGACAGGCAGGCAGACAGACAGACAGGCAGGCAGGCAGGCAGGCAGGCAGACAGACAGACAGGCAGGCAGGCAGACAGACAGACAGACAGACAGACGGGCAGGCAGGCAGACAGACAGACAGACAGGCAGGCAGGCAGGCAGGCAGACAGACAGACAGACAGACAGACAGACAGACAGGCAGGCAGGCAGGCAGACAGACAGACAGACAGACGGGCAGGCAGGCAGGCAGACAGACAGACAGACAGACAGACAGGCAGGCAGGCAGAGAGGCCATGAAAATGAAACTGGTGTACGAGTCAGCAGCAGCTGGAGCACAGCAGGCTTTCTCCAAACAGCTGAGTTAAGTCGCGGCATCAGAAAGTGATTAAAGCTCGGCGGGCTTTATGACAGCGATACGACAGGCAGCCGGAAGCACCTGCTCAATATGCTGTGTGCTCTGTGGTTCAGCATATGTTAGCATCTCATTCAGACCAATGCATCGACGCGAACATCTGACACCATGGCCCTGAAGCGTAGTGACGCATTACCATGTACATCTGCCAAACACGCAGCCAGTCATCGTCATCCTCCACACAGACACATATCAGTAACTAAATGATGCACATGGTAAACATCATACCTGCTGCACATCAGCATGTTAGCATGTTAGCATGCAGCCGAAAGCACTGAAAGCTGAGCTGCTAGCATGACTGTTCGGGGTTAATGTCACGTGAACTAAAGTTTATCGTCCTGCTGCAGCATGAGTTTCACTCCATGAACTCCCCTCTGATGAAGCGTTCAGACTGCCTGGTAAATGTCATGCGAGGACAGGTGTGGGGCTGCGATTACATCTTCCTCCTCCCTCTTCAATCTACACGAGTCCTCAGCTGATCCACGGTACATTTACATTCCGGCGGCCCGGGCGGCGCAGTCATCTGAATGTAAATCTGCTGAGTGCAGAGCGAGCAGGGTCTCTGGTGGGAGGAGGATCTCTGATGTGAGAGCACAGGCGGCGTGTCCTCAGCAAGGTCACCAGAACCTGTTCAGAGCTGAGACCAGGAGCAGGTCTGCACAGGAACCACTGGAGGACAGAAGGCGTGCCGACGATTGTCACAGTGAACAGAGTATCTTTGGGTTTCGACGTGAAGATGTCAAACAACGGACATTTTCCACAACTTTTTTACATTTTCAGAATAAATCATCTGGTTTCTGAGGCTGCAGGCCTCCAATACATCCATCCAGTCACTTCATCTGGCCCAATGAAATGATTGGATGGCCCATCTGCCCGCCCACCTGCCCAGGTGCACTCATTAGACATGACCAGAGTCTTCCTCAAGGTGAGGCAGATGTGATGCTAAAGCTACGAAGAGCTAGCTGCACAAGACTGGAGTGAAGACACAGCCAAAATGTATCAATACTAATACCCTGAATACTTCTAATACTCCGTATACTATGAGTACTACAATAGTTGTGCTGTTTGTTTACGTTCATCATAACATTTGGTGTTTTCTTACACGAGGCAGCTGACACAGTCAGTGATGGCGATGAAGCCCTGAGCTGCAGTACACACCTCTGGATGCACAGACTCTGGATCAGCAGTTAGCACAGCAGCACAGCGCACACCCCCACGGCGCTCCCTCGTGGACTCCTCCAGCAGGAGTCAGGCAGGGAGCTCATGTGCTCGTGACGCCTCGTGAACTTCCCTCCTTTCTCGTCTTTTTATCGCTCTTTCCCAGCCTTTGTGCTGCTGTTCATCAGTGCAGTGCTTCTTTTATCCTCCTCCTCCTCTTCCTCCTCTTCCTCCTCCTCAGAGTCCTGGTTTGATGTTTGGAGGCCGGTTCAGGTGAATTCAGCTCTTCTTTCCATGTTTTTTCTGCTGTAAAGTTTCAGCTCTGCCTCCATTAAACTCTGGAGGAACTCAACCCAGAAATGCATCAATCTGATTGGTTCAGTGGGCAATCGACCCTGACGCTCATCTTATAAACTCGGAGGAAAACATCTCTGTCCCTGGATAACCTCCACCCCCCTGAGACGGCCCGTGGACTGGGCCTATATTTCGTTCAGGGGGATTACTGCGGAGCTGAGAGTCAGCTCAGGACAGACGAGTGGAGGGAAAGTCGCCTTAAATCACCACAAACTTCAACACTGCACAAGAACAGCTTCCATACAGCCAACCTGAAGACCACCTGAAGACCACCTGAAGACCACCTGAACCAACCTGACGTCGCAGCGGGACGGGTTTGCCTACATCAGTCCCATTGTCACAGTTTTTGGTGACTCCAGCGTTTCTGGTTTGGCGTTTGCCAGATTTGTGGTGAAGAACATCGATGAATCTGTCCAGAACGTCTTCAAGTGTCTGAACGAGTTCTACAAAGATCGACCTGCAGCTTCATCCCGCCCTCAGCCCACAGCAACAGGAAGTGGAGCTCTCTGACTGGATGATTGGAAACTGTTCCATCGTCTGAAGGCAGGTTTCAGCTTCAGCTGCGTTTTCAAGTTTTTCTCTTTGTCTCACTTTTCATTTCCTTCATGTGTTCTTCATCTTCTTCTTCTTCGTGTTCCTCTTCTTCATTTTGCTCTTCCTGTCCTCCACCGAGGCTCCTGGAAATTCAACACTATGAAAACAGGATCTATTACTTCCTGTCCTTCCTCTCTCTCCTCTCTGAGTGACAGCTCCTGACCTCGCTCGTCCACCTCTCACCTTCACCCCGTCTGTCTCTCCTCCCTCCTCCTCCGATCCATCCATCCAGCATATGCTTCTCCTGTTTCCACCTCCTCATGACCTTCTCTCCTTTCCTCACTACTCTCTCTCCATTCTTCCTTTTCATCTCCTGTCCTCCTTTCTTTTCGCATCTTTGTTTCCTCTCCTCCTCTTCCTCTCCTTTTCTCTTCTCTCTCGTTTCCTTCTCCCATTAATTCTCCTTTCCTGTCCTATGTCTTTGTTTCATCTCCTCTCCTGCTTCCTCCTTCCTTTTCCATTGCCTCTCCTTCTGTCCTCATCTCCTCCTTTCCTTACCTCTCCTTCCTTCCTCCTCATATCTCCTCTGCTCGTTTCCTCCTCTCTTCTCCTCTGTCCTTTCCTTTCAATCCCCTCGTTTCCTTTCCTCTTCTGCCACCTTTCTCCCTCCTCCTCCTCCTCCTCCTCCTCCTCCCTTCAGTCAGTTATGGAGCAGTAAAACATGTCTGTAGCTGCACATCTGTTCTCTCGTCACCTCGTTATGAACCAGAAATGACTCAGAAAGGAAAGGAGTCACCTTCTCTTCACCTCCCTCTCTCCTACTTTCTAGCTGTCTTTGCTCCTCTTCTGTTCCTCCTCTGTCCATCTCTCTTCCTCTTCACTTACTTTGTTCTTCATGTCTTCCTGTTTCTGTTTCTGTTTTTCCTTTCGTTCCATTTATTTTCTCCTCTCCTGTTTCTCTCTGTTCTTCACTCCTCCACACGAGAGGAGAAAGAAGAGAGGGGAACTGATTTATGTGATAAACGATGGAGGAGAAGAAAAACAGTGTAGCTCCCACCTCTCTGTCACCACCTGCACCTCCTTTAAATCAAACTCCACCTGCAGGCCGGCAAAGGAAACCGTTTATTAGCTGAGAAAGAGGAGATTTAAAGGAGGAGGTGAAACGGTGGCGGGAGGTGAGACATGAAGGAGGAGAAAGAGAAACCTGGACCTGATCGCATTCCATCCAAAAATCAGTTCTTAGAAGGAGAACGTCAAAATCATTTTTTTTGTTTTCTGACAAACGTCTTATGAATTATTCATGTTCCTGTTGGCTGGATCGCCGTGATGGACGAGAAGGCTGAACCAAACGAAAGAGTTCAAAAGTCTAAAAGAAGCCTGGACATAAAAACTGAAGTGAACTACGACTCCCAGGGTGCATTTCACTAAGAAACATCCAATCACAGAGCTTCACTTTGTGCCATGTTCTCCACTGACGGCGAGCTGAAGCTGAATTTTACTCCGTCCAGTAAACTGTTTGTTTGCTGCAGCTCTGATTCACACCTCTGATTCACACCTCTGACCACTCCACAGCAACAACAGCCGAGGATCATGGGTATTGTAGTATTTGCAGTCATCCACCAAAGTGTAAATGATTCAAAGTGGCAGTCAGACAGCTGTATGATTGGTCCGTCTTAAAAAGCTTGACTTGATGACCTGTGCTTTGAGCTAAACGTCAGTGCTAACGTTTAGCCGGAGCCGAGATGTCCTAAACTGGCCACCATACAAAAAGCTGGCCCGTCAAAGTTCATTCACTCCATTCTGCCAACGTTTGGTGAAAATTCATTAAATTTGGCACATTTGGATATAAATCCCACAGATCAATGGTCACTGGATCTACGGCCACAGAGGCAGACCAGCATGCATTGCTGCTTCCTCGCAGGCGCAGGAAGCCGCCATTCTGCAGGTTGAGGAGAAGCAGGTTCAACAAAGTGTGAAGTGACTGAGAATAATTATGAGACGAAGAGAAACCTCCAGCCCGCCGCTTCAAACGAGTTCAAACACAAACACTCGACGCTTTTAACCGCCGAAGCTCTTCCGACGGTTACTCCCAGCGGACTCGAACGCAGCATCATCTGTTGGCGCGGCTCTTTGCTTTGAAAGCGTTCGCCCTCTCCTCCCCTGCAGCACCGCGTCTCTCCGAGGACGCTCCGTACGTTACTGTTGATCTATGAGGTTATGCTATGGGAGACGTCTCCCCTGTAAGCTGTCCTACATACAGTGACTGATGAACTTCACCTGAACTCTGAACTCCTGCTGCTGTGGCCTGTTGAGAGTTCGCACGTTCGCACGCACGCACACTTTTTAGATGTAGATCGAAGCTTCTCACAAATTCACGCCACAGTGAAACAAACACGAAATCCATCACAGCGTCTTCGGCTCGTGCTGCACTCGTTAATCCACCGTCAGCTCTGACGGCGTCTTTGAACAAACGTCTGCTGAGCTCGAGGAAGTTCATGAGATGGAATTCAGCCTTAAAATGCTTTCGGGGTCTCGTCCAATGTGGACCCTGACTGAAAGATCAAGATATTTTCGCACTTTAGGACTCGATTCTAGAGACAGAAGAGACAGAAAATGAAGACAGGACAGTGTCTCTGAGAAACTCACTGTTATTTTAACAAAGTTTGATGACCTTTGACCTCTGGATGCCGCCGTCTCTCCTGACGACGATCCGTCAGCAGCTAATGGAGATCTCAGCTTTTCCTCCATCGTCTCCTCCTCCTCCTTTTTCTATTTTTCCTTTTACTCTCATTTTTTCTTCTTGCTTTTCCTTCCTGTCCTCATCATCTCGTTCATCTTTTCACTTTTCTTCCTCATCGTCTTCCTCACTCTTTTCTCTGTTTGCCTTCTCTATATCTGTTCTCTTTTTTTCTCTTCATCAGATTCAGTTTAATAAATCAATAAACTTTTTGTCTCCAACACAAAACAGTGAAGGACAAAAAAAGAAAGAAAGCAACATAAAGCATGAAAATAAAAAACCTTCACCTCTGTCTCCCTCTGACAGATGGCAGGTCATTGGCTGATGTCACAGCGACTGATTGATGATTGGTCCCTTCAGGGAGCGCCTGTCATCTGACTCGTGTGATTGGCTCTCCAGCAGTTTGAAGGAAAACTCCACCTCTGCTCGACCATCTACAGTTACACCCAAACCACAGGAGGGGGGGGGGGGGGAGGAGGAAGAGTGACACCTGTCCAGTCTGTCATTTGAGGGATGACCCCCCCGCACATACGCACGCGCGCACACACACACACACACACACACACACACACACACACACACACACACACACACACACACACACACACACACACACGCAGCCTCTGTCCGTGGAGGCGTAGTGTTCGGACTCTGACACACTGATTATTCCCTGAACTGTAATCTCAGAAAAGGTTCCGCCTGGATTGAAAATGTTGATCTGACACTCGTTCCTCTGAAGACTCTCTGGAATAAATGTGAGCAGCTGCTGGCGTCTTCCTGAGGAGTTTGAGAAATTCATAAAGACATGTTTAACCTGTAAAAGTCGAACAAAGATGATAAAGAAAAACATGTCCAATGGCTGCAGACAACGCTTGAAACCAAGACGTCCGTCTGCTTTATGGACTGTGATCGTTGTGTTGATGCTACGTGTTCAGTCGAGTCCAGTCGGGTCCAGTCAGTCGAGTCAGGTTGAGTCAGGTCAGTCGAGTCCAGTCAGTCGAGTCGGTCAGGTCAGGTTGAGGCTGGTCGAGTCCAGTCATTTGAGTCCAGTCATTTGAGTCCGGTCGAGTCAGGTCATTCCAGTCATTGAGGACCAAATTAATTAAATGTGCATTGTAAAATGATGTTTACATCACTGAAAACAGAGCAGAGCTGGAGCTGTTCTTAACGTCTCCAACGACTCCAGCAGCCTCGCCTGCTGCTTCACGTCACCGAGCACAAATCCATTATCAAATTAATTAGAAACGTTTCTCATGAAAACTCCTGTTTACAGTTTGTTTTCCAGCTCAGCAGTTTTCTAATAACTTGAGAGGAAATCTGCAGGAAACTCAGCTGAAGCTGCTCGAGGTATTTCATCGTTTCATCACGTCGTTATGGAAATGTGGATCCAGACTATGAAGCGCTGCTCGATTCTTCACTGACGCTGCACAGATGGATGTTTTAGCTCTGGAAACAGTTTTTTTCTCATGCTGAAACCTCCTCAGACGTCGATGGTGTTTGTCACGGCAGCGACAGGTTCAATGGCTGCTTTCTGTATCGTATTTCTCTGTCCGGTCCAGATCCAGGCAGGGGGCCGAGCTGAGATTTATACATCAGGGTTTGAGTTTGGGGCTCTGGGGAGGCTGCAGAGCCCGACATGTTTCAGACTGAGGAGAAAGAAGAAAAGCGCTGCGACGTCCCTCATAAATACACAAGAGCTAAAAGGCCTCCGAGGACCGGCCGGACGTCCCGAAGCTCAGGACGACATTGTTAAATCTGACAACAATGGAATTCAAGTACGGCGACCCGCAGGGGCCACAAGCCCTGCTTCCTGTTCAGGCCTCAAAGCAGAGCAGAGCGAGGTCAGAACGGTCATCGAAGACTTCCTCTGCTGCCCTCGACAGAAAACTACCGTCATCTTCATTTTTAAACAGTCAAAACTCTGAACAAATCTTCCTCTGAGAGATCTGTAAGCATCACTGAGGAGCTTTGATTTTACCTCACAGAGGACGTTACGTTGGCGGCTTCAGCTCGTGGACAGCACTGACACGGCCGACACGTGGCAGCAGGAACCACGCTGTCATTTCCAAATAATTTAAGGTGGACTGACGCAGTTTTCATTCATCTCATACGTTTGTACGAGTCGACGGAGAAACCTGGACTCACACCGAACTGTGGACCAGTTTGTCCAGAGACAACTCCAAAAAGGTTAATTCAAACAAGACAACCGCGTGTTCAACAGTGCTGACGTGAAGGGGGAAAGGCAGCGTTACTTTATTTGACTGAGTGAGAGGAAACCAATACAAACATGGAGCCGCAGACAGAAGATAAAGACGGATTTCTGTCTCCTGACAGAGATCCAACCGACTGTCCGACAGTCAGATCGCTGATCGATCAGAAGGTTCGTCTTCTCGTCAGACAGCAGCTGATCTGACAGACGTGTTAGAGCCCGTTTGGCTTTTCTTTCAAACTCGTTTCAGGACTTTCCTACAACACAAAGTTCATTTGTTCAGGAGGCAAACAAGTTCCAAGATCTGAAACACAGCATTAAAGGTCCAGTGTGATGGATTCAGGGACATCACGTGCTAACGAACACCCCTCATGCCACTGTCTCCTACGCCTGTCCCTTACTTTAATGAGATGGAAACACCCTCACATCAAATGTCAGGTAAGTTTACAGTGACACTCCCAAACTGAGCGTGTGGTCCACTCGTATGAATCTTTTTCTCGTCATAAATGATCTCATTCTCTCCAGAAATTGGCCTTTGGTTTCTCAGGATCACGAGAGAACGAGCTTTGTTACCTTGGCGTTACGAATCGACTGCTAGCGGGGTTCTTGGCCTCCGGGGGATCCTGCTGACACGTTACTGAGCGTCTCTTTCACGCTGAAACATTTAAGACATTAAAGTCGATTTTTGTTCTCGAGCTTCAGAGACAGAACGTGAGGCTGTGGTTGGTGGACGCTGTCACCTTTGGACAGAGCCAGGCTAGCTGTTTCCAGTCTTTATGCTAAGCTAAGCTAACAAAAACATGAGGGTGGCATCAATCTGATGCTCTCTCAGACAGGAAGAGGATTTCGTGTCAGTTACCTTCATCCATGGTTTGAGGAGGTTTCCTGAAGTCTGAAGACGTCTCTGCTGGATCCTCCTGAAGCTGAGACAGACGGAGACGGTCCAGCTTCACCCACCGTATCGCTGCTGAGTCCTGACGTTCCTGTTTTTACTCTTTATTCTGCTGCAAATCAGCCACAAAAAGACGTCCACTGTTGCTGTCTTCTTCAGCCGTGGAGCTGTGAGACGCTGAAATAACTCACCTGTGTGTGAATGTACTGACCGACATTTGACCGGCCGGGCGTTCCCTCCTGTCCTCGACGAAGGCTTCACCTCCTCCTCCTCTAGAACTAGACTCTTCAGGTGAATTCACTGAACATGTTTTATTTGTACTAACTTTATGCGTCTCCTGGAAGATGAACAGCTTCATCTCCTTTACGTCTGGAAACCCTGAAACGACCTGAAAGCGTCTCAGCGGCATCGTTCGTGACTGTGAGCTTCATTCAACGACTGAAGTACAATAACCACACATTTCTGTTGACTTTCCATTGGCCTCCAGCAAACAGGGCTCACACCGTCATGATTAACTCCAGCTGCTGTGAGGACGCCGAGGTCAGCTCTCCAGTTCATGTTCAGGTGAGTGCTGCCACCTGCTGGATCAGCTGTCCAACTACAAACACTCTCCCTCCAAATCCTGCTGGAACACAGATTTACATCAGTGAGCTCTTTGTCTCTGGTTTCATATTACAGAAAATTAAAAAACTAATATCTTTTATTGTACTTCCACACGCTGTGTTCATGAATCATGATTCCAACGGTCTGACTGGTCCAGTCAACTCGCCTCCCTGGTACCACGAAGCTGGCTCACGGTTAACCGATGGTGCATTACATAAAAAAATAAACGTCCCCTCATGTGAATAATTACACAACCTGTCCTTTATTGAACAGAGTGATGAAGACAGATTTGAACCTGTCGCCTGTGAACGGCGTCACAAAGCGTTTAAGGCATTTAACAAAGAAATCACACTGCACAAACATGGCGATCATCAGGCGCCAGGACGGCGAAACGATCCTGGAGATAAAGATAAAAGCGTCACCGCTGAAGAGCTAAAGATGGAGGCAAACCTCGGACGTCAGGAACTCTTTTCTACAAAACTCATCAAGACTAGATCACGATCATTAATAAAACACCTGCTTCCGTGTCAACAGTCTCACACATCCGGCTGCTCAGAGGAGGACGCTGCAGACACAGAGGGGACGCTCCATCTCTTCAGATTCACTCAAGAATTACAGTAATCTAGAAAACGATCCAAAGGAAGGAAGGACAAGGACAGGCCAGAAGGACGAGGGGCAGAACCTGAGACACGAGACGCTTCACCGAGACGATGAAGACGAGCGGCGAGGCGGTGCGCTCAGAAACCAGGAACCCTCGAAGAGGAGCAAGAGTTTCATCTGTGAGTGAATCAGCGAAGGCGACGTGTTCTGAACCTCCATCACCTCCACCCGAGCAGCTCCGACCACACACCTCCTCCTCACAGTTTGGCCTTGGCCTGGAAGAAGTTCATGACGGCGTTGAAGCACTCGTCTGACGTCCAGCGCTCCACCAGACGCTCCACCTCAGCATCGTTCGCGGCGTGGAGACGCTCCTTGTCCATCGATCGGATCAGCTGTTTAGAGAGAGCGAGAGACTGAGAGAGAGACAGACAGACGGAGACGGAGACAGACAGAGAGAGTTAATTAAATTTATGTTCAATCCACTGATTTCTTGATGACATCATATCTAATCATCATCATCATCATCAGACAGGAAGTATTTGAGGGAGCAGCAGTCAGGACGTGACGCCAGGACACGAGCTGATGAAGACGAGGCTGCTGTTGGTTTATGTAAACGAGCTCAGGGCTCGTCATGGTGGCGTCTGCACTCGCTCAGACGAGGATTCGACAAGGTTCCAGCAAAGTTCAACGTATTCCTCATGACTGTGTGCGTGCGTGCGTACGTTGGGGGGCAGCTTGGCGTAGGCCTTCAGTCTGGTCCAGACTTCGCTCTGGAAGCTGCTGTCAGGGAAAACCTCAGTGACCAGACCGAGTTCACAGGCCTGAACCGCCGTCAGCTTCTTATTGAACAGCAGCATCTCACTGGCCTGGAGAGAGGGAGAACACACACACACACACACACACACACACACACACACACACACACACACACACACACACACACACACACACAGAGTCACACAGAGTCACACACTGCAGCAGGACAAGCGTCACTGCAGCCTTCATAGTGTTAAAGGTCTGGACTGTGTGCGTGTGTGTGTGTGTGTGTGTGTGTGTGTGTGTGTGTGTGTGTGTGTGGTTACCTTGGCGGGGCCCATTATTTTGGGGAAGGTGTAGGAGGAGCAGCCTTCAGCGCTCTGACCCAGCTGACTGAACGGAGTGTGGAAGGAGGCCTGACAGACAGAGACGCCGATTAATGAGTCAGGTGTGTGTGTGTGCGTGTGTGTGTGTGTGTGTGTGCGCGCGTGTGTGTGTACCCTCTCTGTAGCGTAGACCAGGTCGAACAGTGCGAGCACTGTGACTGAGATTCCTACAGCCGGTCCGTTCACCACCGCGACCAGTGGCTTGGGGAAGTCGATGTAAGCTTTGACGTACTTCCTGCAGAGACGGACAGAAACCACAGAAGAAGATGAACAAGGAAGAGACAGGAAATCCACACGGTCTCATTCTCTTCACCGTCTGCGTGTGAAACTGAGAATGACTGTTTTTTCTGGTGTCCCTGAATTCTACAAACGGATGTCAGACATTCAAGGCTCAGCAAGTCAAAGTCCTCTAGTCTGCAGCTGCCTCGGGGTCAGGGGGTCAGCGGGTCAGCGGGTCAGGGGGTCAGCGGGTCAGCGGGTCAGGGGGTCAGTCTCTCCATCGGTAAGCCGATTGGTCGGTGATCACCTGAGCAGATCTCCACCACGTCTGGCCATCTCCTCCACCCCTCCCTGAGGGATCTTGGTGAAGTTGGTCAGATCGTTTCCACTGCAGTAAAAATCACCAGCCCCTGCAGAGACAAGTGTGTGTGTGTGTGTGTGTGTGTGTGTGTGTGTGTGTGTGTAAACAGAAGAAAGGAGTTCAGACACAGTTTCACAGAATTCCACCTCAAAAACCTTTTTCTTTTTAGTGGAACGTTCCTTTAAGCTCTACTGCACTCCTATGAAATTAATGACTTTTTCAGTCAGCTGTGTGTGTGTGTGTGTGTGTGTGTGTGTGTGTGTGTGTGTGTGTGTGTGTGTGTACCTGTGAAAACAGTGAGCACTGAGTTGTCTTTAGCTGCCTGCTCCAGAGCTGCAATAATGTCGTTGTACATCTGCGAGAAAACAGACATTGAAGAGTCAGAGCAAGGCTTACACACACACACACACACACACACACACACACACACACACACACACACACACACACACACACACACACACACACACACACACACACACACACACACACACCTCAGTGGTGATGGCGTTTTTCTTGGCCGGTCGGTTCAGTTTGATGGTGGTGATGTCATCCTCCGTGCTGACCAATAGCGTCTCGTATGTCGTCCCGCTCCCAGCAGGCTGTGCGGCCACCTGGGCGGAGCTTCCACCTTCTGCAGCCACCAGGGAGCCAATCAGGGTGCAGTACTGCTGCCTGGCTTCTTCCTGAGAGACGCACGGGCGGTTTGTCAGAGTTTGAAGCTCGCAGGCGAGCGGGGTTTGAGTTTTGACGCCTGATTGGCTCCTGATGTGTGGATCAACAACCATTTTCAAACGATCCCAAACACCTGCGACGTTTTCTCATGACGCAGCATTTCCTCTACATGTACTCATGTACACTTCATATCTGTACTCCTCGCTCCTGTTCACATTCATGCATTCACTGGTCAGTCATATCACATGTTAAAGCGCCTCGGCCTGTTTCACCTGCTGCTGCGTTTCTATTGGCTGACAGTGACGACAACACGCTGCAGCATGTGTACCTGCGAGATGGAGCCCAGAGAATTCCACGCGTCCCATTTCACCTTGTTGACAAAGTCCAGCATGCCCGGTTTGGGAGTGTTGCAGGGACCCTGAGTGGCCTGCAGGAGGAGGAGGAGGAGGAGGAGGAGGAAGAGGAGGAGGAGGAGGAGGAGGAGGAGGAGGAGGAGGAGAGTTGAATGCAATGAATAAGGTTAGCTGTGTAAAACCTGAGAAAGAGCTGGTGTCATTTACAGCTTCTGTGAGATTAAAGAGTTCAGAGATCAGATCAACACACAGAAGGAGTCGGAGCGAACAAAACGGATCTGAGATCAGCTTAACGGACATCAGGTCATCTTACACTGCGTTTACTTTAATGTCACATGACTTAAGACCTGACAGACATGAAACTCTGTGGACTTTAAATATTATTTTAATTAAACTCTGTAGAAAAGTAAATGAATGTTTTATGAGAACCTCCCTCTGCTGCCCTGAGGACTTCAAACACTCCATCACGTCCACCAGTGGTACACGAAGTACTTTCTGTCACACTTCAGAGAGGTGCAGCGCAAACAGAGAAGAAGAAAGAGAGACGCTCTGAAGGTGAACACTGGCTCCGAGACGCCCGGAGCGCCCGGAGCGCCAGCAGCACCTCCCACCTGTTTGAAGAGAGCGTAGATCTTCAGCTTGACCTCGTTGCCCGGGTCGTTCTTCAGCGTCGCCAGTTTGCTCTTGGCCTGCTCGAACTGCTCCACCGTCGCACCTGAACACACACCGACCGACACCGTCAGCACGAAGCTGAAACGAGTCACTTACTTCACATCGTTTACCATTCTGTTCGTGCCCTAAAACGTTTTGATTGGCGGGTCTCTCTTCCTATCAGCTTGTCAGTCAGATGTAAAGTACTCTGGATTATTCTAATCTGGATGAAACCAAACAAAATAAGAGTCTGATGGATATAAAACAATAGAGAGGAAATGTCTTCAGCAGCGTCTCAGAGTCCGAGCTGACGGCCAAATATCCAAAAACCTTCAGTTTACAGCCAAATCAAACAGAGAAGCAACAGATCCTCACAGAAATCTTGAGATTTTTGTCACTATTTTTTCTCGGTGAATAATTATTTGATCCTGAAAACATTTGACTGTCGACTGAAGAATCATTTCAGACCCAAAGCTTCTCCTCCTTCCTGTGCTAACGATGGGAAAAATGAACACTGAGGGACGTTCTTTAACTCCACACCTGAACGGATCAGTTCCAAAGCTCTGGCAGCAGATACTCACCCATCAGAGGAGAGGCTGTGGTGTGGAGCGTCAGACTGGGAACGCTGCAGAGTCGGAGCAAACTGGTGACGGAGAAGAAAACATTCACTGAGACGTCACAGCCGAGCGTTTCCCTCCTGATAAGATTCAGTTTGTGCTGATAACGAGTATGATTGATCTTTTCCCCACATCTCAATCTGCATTCTGACCACGCAGAAGAGATAACGTTGAGTTTTCTAATGACTCTGTGGCACCGAGGCCGACTTCATCCAGCGTGTTGGATTCACATTCTCCTGAACAAAGTGGATTTAATGTGTGAACAAGTGAAATGTTGTAAAGAGTCTCTTTCCATCGGGCCAGTATTAAAACTTCATCATCATCTTCATTCATCCATTAATCAATTTCAGCCATTTTAAATGCAGAAAATCCAACGTGTCTGCTGGTTGTGTGTCTGGGTATTTTCACAGAATGAAAGTAAAGATCAGCTGCAGCTTCAATCAATACATGAAGTTCATTTAGCTGATTTATACACTGAAGTGGAACCAACAATTTTACTCTGATTGGTTAGTGAACTGTTTGGTGGGTAAAACATCAGAACATGGTGAAGATCACGGTTTCCCACAGTCCAGAGTGATGCGTTCAATGTCTTCATCTGTTCAACAAAAACACATTCAGTTCCTATCAGAGGATGAAGAGGAGCCCGACAGGCACATTTCAGAGGCTGCAGCCTTCAGTGTCTTCAGCTGAACATCACGATGAACTGGTTCTTCTGATCAAGACCTCAGGACAGAAACCAGCACTGATGTTTGTTCACTGAGCCAAATAACGAGCCAATGCAAAGTGTGCAGGTTATGATCCTGCTCTGGGAATCTGGAGCAAAGTTCAACGCTAGCACAGCTAGCACAGCTAGCACAGCTAGCTAGAGCTGCTGTTTTTTTTGCTAGTATGACCCCTCCTGTGCGAAATAACCCGTGAAATCTGCTTCATCGCTTAAACTCAGTGAGAGCTTCACGTTCACGCGTTCATTGACCACATTTAGCACAGCTCTGACTTTGACTGTGCAAAGTTTACCAGCTGGAGCCAAACACTCATGCTAGCTGGTCAGCTTCTCTCCAGCGATCAAGTGCTTGCGGAGCTGCTAACAAGCAAACAGCAGAGTTGCAGTTTGGTGAAGAAGTATTTTACTGTCATACAGCACTGAGTGCCTTTCTGAGGCTGCTAGCATAGCCAAGCTAACTCGTAGCGACACTGTGGATGTCAGCGTAACCTCGCTTGACTCCTCGGAGGAGTGAAAAATGGCGTCGAAACC
Organism: Chaetodon auriga; assembly: GCF_051107435.1. NCBI lineage: Eukaryota > Metazoa > Chordata > Actinopteri > Chaetodontiformes > Chaetodontidae > Chaetodon > Chaetodon auriga. The sequence goes on along the minus strand of NC_135094.1, from coordinate 1,298,923 downwards.
ACCAAAAACAGCTTCAAACAGCATCAAACAGCATCAACATGACCTGACATGAACAGTTTCTCATTCTCACCTTCTTAATTTCCCTAAACGCCAGGGAGCGGACAGTCTGAGGGCGACGCCGGCCATTTAAACCCGGAGACGAGGAGGTCCAAAGTGCGGGAGGACGGACTGAGGGAGGAAGAGCCAACAGCCTGAGCTAACAAGCTAAGCTAGCGGAGCCACAGCAGCGCAGCCGGCGGCTTTAAACAGTAGTGATGGGTCGTACCGTCACCTCGGAGCGTGTGTCGAGAAGTCCAGAAGTGTTTAGTGAAGCGCGTATCGACGCTTGTGTCGTTTAGGGCGAATGACGTCACTGATGACGTTCGAAGCCTCGCTGGATCAGGAATTATAATAAAAGTAAGTAAAAATATACTTTTCATTTATACGAATGAATGCATGAACGATACATGAAATGCGTTTATTGAGATGAATTGATTTCGTTTTCCTGGCAGTCATTCCCATGGCTGCACTGTTGCAGGACAGTCTTGAGTGTATTGCAAATTGATAAAGTTATAATTACCTATAATTTATAGGTTCCGCTCCGAAGCGTCGGCATGGTACGACCCATCACCACCTAGAATATATCTGACGGTTTAACAGTCTTTGACCAGCAGGGGTTTGTGTGCACATGAAGCCTCGAGAAATGAACCGTTTTGTGAACCTTTGGGCTGGAAGGCTTCAAGAAGCTTCATCTCGCCGTCACTTAAAAAAAAAAAACAAAAAAAACAAAACATACAAAAATATCTTTATTGTAGCGAACACGTGTACATTAACAGCATGTGCACACGACGCTGCCCATAACTGGTGATTTATATGATGCCAATTTAAAAGGAAACCTGTTCAACTTTATTTCTCAGACCCGCCTAGTCACATGTTCTGTCTTTTAATTTCCGTAAAGTTACATCCTGTATGTAAATCTTGATGTTTTTATTGGAGCCCTTATTCTCGGTGACCTCTCCAATGAATATCCCGCCGTTCAATGACCTGATCATCGACATATCGATCACTGAACCTTTGGGAAGCTGCAGCTCGTCATCAGCCGTGAATGAGCAGAGGAGCTGCTGTTTACACCGCTGCTCCCGCCCACTCTGGAGCACTCTGCTCTCCTATTGGCTCAAAGTACACGTCTTTCAATCTGATTTGTCGAATGCACGAGGGCTTCTAGAACGGCCGTCGGCGGGTGCGTCCTTTTTAAACTAATCGGAACGCACGCTCACGTCGAAGACCCGCCTCTGAGCGTGTGCGTAGCCAATCGGGGTTGAGCGCTCATTAATAATGAGGTGAGTCCGAGCTGCTCCGCGTAGAGATGATGCAGGAGCTCTGATGCTCTGTCCGCCTGTCTGGATGCCTGAAATAAGACCATGCCGCAGCCAAAATCCCGGAAAATCGCCGTGTTGGGTTACAGATCGGTGGGTAAGTCCTGGTCATGCTCTATCCGGCCGTAAATAACCGCATCAGGCGGGGTGGGACTGTGGCGCGTGCCCATCTGAAGCCACGCATCTACTATTAGTTGACGTGAAGCATGTTGTCCGGGAATTTCTGGACTGTCCGTCCTCTCATCAGTCCTCAGGAAACCACAAACACAACGTGCACCACGAAGGCAGCTGCTTCTGTCTTCACAGTGCTCTGAAAGAAGATCCAAGAAGCCGCTGTCTGAAGAGATGAGGAGCCAAACTTACAGCCAGCGCTTCCGTTCCCACGCCCAGAACGATGTACAAGCTGGCATTGGTCAGCTGACAGCCAATCAGATCGTAGGGCAGGTGTGGTCCTGATGCTGCAGCTGAGAGCATCATGGCGGACAATCCGGGCAGGCTCCCTGTGTTTCACCTGGAGCACACCTTCACGGGTTACTGACAGAATAGGTTTGTCCCAGACGTCGGTATTTCAGGGATGGACACCTGAAGACATCTGTTGGTCTCGAGGACCAGGATCTGCTGTGCCAGTTCAACACAGACAGAAGAAATACGTCTGCGTTTGTGTTGTCCATTGATACTACTGATGAGTTAACAATGTGTGTGTGTGTGTGTGTGTGTGTGTGTGTGTGCTTCCAGGGAAGTCTTCTCTCACCATCCAGTTTGTGGAGGGACAGTTTGTCGACTCTTATGATCCCACTATAGAGAACAGTAAGTGTCTGTCTGTCTGTCTGTCTGTCTGTCACCTTTATAAAACTGAGCTGGAACCTCTTTTACACCATTAAATGTTGTCTGCCCAGCTCTTTACAGACCCTGAACTAACCACAGACCCTAAACTAACCACAGACCCTGAACTATCCACAGACGCTGGACTGTCCTGCTCTTCTTACAGATAGTGAACTAACCACAGACAGTGAACTACCCACAGACACTGGACTGTCCTGCTCTTCTTACAGACAGTGAACTACCCACAGACGCTGGACTGTCCTGCTCTTCTTACAGACAGTGAACTACCCACAGACACTGGACTGTCCTGCTCTTCTTACAGACAGTGAACTAACCACACATGTGTCAGTGGGCCTCTGGATGAGGTTTTCTTGCATCTTGTACTTGTGTTCTTCTTCTTCTTCTTCTTCTTCTTCTTCTTCTTCTTCTTCGTGTGTTTCTTGCTCGTGGAAGCTCTCCTTCCTCTCCACGGTGCTAACATGCCTCCTGTGTGTCTCTCAGCGTTTACTAAGACGATGACGGTGAACGGTCAGGAATACAACCTGCAGTTGGTGGACACGGCCGGTCAGGTGAGCTCATCTCAGGTAACGTGTTCAAAGTGTTTTTATGAAGAGAACAGCCACAGCTTCACGTGTGACTGTCACTTCATGTTGGATTAAAACACACATTTATCTGTTTCTGTAGCTTTCTATCTATCTGTCTTACCTTATCTTGAAACGTACGTGTGTGTGTGTGTGTGTGTGTGTCTGTGTGTGCGTGTGCGTGTGTGTGTGTCTGTGTCTGTGTGTGCGTGTGCGTGTGTGTGTGTGTGTGCGCTGTAGGACGAGTACTCCATCTTCCCTCAGAGTTACACCATCGATGTCGACGGTTACATCCTCATCTACTCTGTGACGTCGTATAAAAGGTGGGCAGACTCTCTGTCATCTCATTTATTCGTTAAATTCCTCTTTTTGATCCTTTTTCCTTCGTCTGCTGATTTTCTCTTTCTTTCTTTTCTTGCTCTTTTTCCTTTGACTTTTAAGCTGCTGTCTATAAATTCTTCACACCATCACAGCCTCTTCCTAATTATTCTTTTTATGAAACCAGTGGATTTGGTGGAATTCTGGGAAATTTGCTGCTTTTAATGTTTCATATTTCACTTTTTTCAGCCGTGTCACCTTCTTTTTCTTTTCCTCTCTCTGCCTGTTCGATGAGTTAATTGACTTCAGAGGAAACAGCCGACATGTTTAACGAGATCTGTGAGGGAGCAGCTCGTTGACGCTGTTGCCACGGTGATTAACTGCTCGTTCCCATTGACCATATATGGTGACAGTCATTCGGTGTGTTGTTGTTGTGTCTCTGTGTAGTTTTGAAGTGGTCAGAGTCATCCATGAGAAGCTGCTGGACATGGTGGGAAACGTCCAGTACGTACACACGCACACACACACACACACACACACACACACACACACACACACACACACACACACGTGGACAACCAGAGTAATAAATGCTATTTATTTCTTCCTTTAATGAAATCAGATTTTAATGCATCTATCAGTTTCATAACAAACTCAAAGAAACAGCAGATTTACAGCTGCTGAACTAAAGCAGTGTTCAGGTGTGTGACAGGTGTGTGACTGCAGAGTCGGTTTTGTGCAACAGGAGAGAAGTTCATGTGAATGGATTTTGGGACAACAGCTCCCACAGTGCTGAGGATGTTGCTGAATTAGCCGTTAGCAGCCTCTGTTAGCATCGTAAACATGAATGTACAGACAGCAAAGTTCTGTCCTGTGAAGGAAACGCTTCTCTTTGTTTCTCTCCAGGGTGCCAATTATTTTAGTTGGGAACAAGAAAGACTTGCACATGGAGAGGTGAGACATATTATGACACACATACACACACACACACACACACACACACACACACACACTCTTTAATGAACACTTTCAAATATTTTTAGAGTGAAAAATGTTTTGAAGCTTCTTAAAGATCCGTTTGTGTGATGTTGTGTTTTATATGAACTGTAGGACAGACATTTTCAGCACACTGTTGTAGAACACACACACACACACACACACACACACGTAACGCACACATGGGCAATTAAGCTGCTGACACGGACGCTCACGTCGGTCAGTTGATCATATTGGCAGACTTTGTTCAGATTCATGGTCCCCACAGGATGAAACACAAACCTGTTCAGACAAAAGTGAAATTTAGAGGCATCACATCCCCTGAACATCACCTGAGCAACAGAAACATAGTGTTGACTGGACTGCAGCGTGTCAGTCTGTTTTCACAATACAAAGGTGATATGGTTCAAACACACACACACACACACACAAATTCACACATTAGAGCTTCCGTGTTTGCCCTGAATGGGCACTGCTGCAGTGTGTTTGTGTGTGTGTGTGTGTGTGTGTGTGTGTGTGTGTGTGTGTGTGTGTGTGCGTGCGTGCGTGCGTGCGTGCGTGCGTACTGTTAGTCTGCAGGTTTTCACAGCTTAGGAAGTGATGAGAGTGAAAGAGAAGAAGAGAAACCAGGAAGAGAAGGAATAAAAACGAGTAAACGTGGACGTGAAGAGTAAACAAGAGGAAGAAAAGGTCACGACCTGATGCTCTGTGACACACAGACCGCTCAGCAGAAGAACTGATCAGGGATCAGACTGATGTGAGGCGTCTGGATCAGGACACGGCGTGAAAATCTGATGCTCCGTGTTCTCGTCTACTTTTATCTGTTGGACGTCAGTAAATCAGACAAACTTTGTTCTAAAGTGCATCACAGATAGTAAGAGCTGAAGGTACATCCCCCAAAAAACAGCACAAAAAGGCTTTTAGATAAATAAACAGTAAGAACGAATCATCAACAGCTGACCCCGACATTTACTGAGCGAACATCAGGCTCGTTGTTCATTGGCTGACGCCTGCACGCTGCTGTAAAGTGTGTGAATAAGTGAAATCAGTGCAGACAGCTGCTGTGTTGCTGTCGTTGTGCAGAGTGATCAGTTTCGAGGAGGGGAAAGCTCTGGCCGAGTCGTGGAACGCCGCCTTCCTCGAGTCTTCAGCCAAAGAAAACCAGGTGAGGACGGAGGCGGAAACAGGAGAACAAAATAAAATCAGCTAACTTTACCAGAAGAACATTTGTTTTGAGTCTTCGTACAGTTTTCAGGCTGATTCTCATATTTTTCTTTGGCTTTGAAACTGAAAGTTAAAGTCAAACTGGAAATACTTGCTTGAAAAGTGAGTGAAGCCAGTAAAAGTTCATTAACGTGCGCACTGATTCTGCCTCCTCTGGTGTGTTCAGACAGCAGTGGAGGTGTTCAGGAGGATGATCCTGGAGGTGGAGAAGATGGAGGCGGGTCAGCCACAGGGGCGGGCGCCCTGCTCTATGATGTAGCTTCCAGAAAGTCTGTCCCACCCCCCAGCGACCCCATCACGTCCCCTGCAGCACCTGACGGCAGGCAGGAGAGGCCGACTCTGAAGTCCGCTTCCTCTCAGCCTCCACGTTAGTCCTGACATATTCTGTTTACTGAGGTTCAACCAAACTCTGTTCAAAAATCTGCAGATTTAACGCTAACACGCATAAGGAACGCTTTTAAACAAACACACACCGTCAAAGCCTCATGGGAGTTGTAGTCCTTAAGCGCCATCAGAATAAGCAGCGTTTTACCTTCTAAGCATGTTTCAGCTTCTCAGAGCGAATCTTTGAGGCGAGACTTGTGCGAGCTCAGCTGATGTTTGCAAACTGACCTGTGATCAGTAGATTCTCAGCAGAGAGCTGAGAGGAAGCTCACTGCTTTGTGTATTTAAATGTATTTTAGAGCTTCTTGCTCCATGAAAGTACACCAGAGAGCAGACATGGGCAGTTTTGAAAGTTCATTTTATGAAGAAAATACCTTTAAGTGAATTAGTGTTCAGCTGAATCTTCTTTCACAAAGTCTGTACGGTGGCTCGTTAAATTAGCAGATTTTTAAATGGATTTCAGTACGATCTTTAATTTGTGTCGCGGACAACCTCGATGTGACTCATCGGTCAAACACGACAGCAGAACATATTCAGACAACAACAGAAAACAATGCATGGACAAACAAATCTATTTATCATGAAAGGAATTCTTATTATTAACTGCCATGTTGATTCTGTGGATGTTGGGATTGTGTCATCAGTTAAAAATGATTTTAAAAGGATTTATTTAGGCGACAGTAGATGCAGGTGAAGCTGGTCTGCAAAGATGATGACACTGTTAGCTGCTGACCCCCCCCCCCCATGTAACTACTCCTCTATATTAAAAACAAAAACACTTTTTATATGTAAGAAAAGAAGAAGTATTTCTGTTTTTATGGTTGTTCTCATTAAAGCTGCGCTCTGTTGTTTGGCTAAAGCTCTGCTCTTTATTGACGCCGATGATGAAGATGACGATGATGATGATCATCTGTCGTGGTCACAGCTGACAGTGAGGATGATGCTGTCCTGTGGACGCGTTCATTGGTCTTGAATTATTGAACAAAGTCTGTTTTAAAGTCTCTGTTGGGATCATTTCATGGAAGAATGGAGGGCACAGTATTTGTTGACATACTTCACGGTGAATACTTTCTGATACTTCAGAAAACTTCTCTTCACGGGAGCAAACAAAAGAAAATATAATCCTGCACATTTTCCCAAACTTCTTTTCTTTGATATGTGCTCAGACCAAACTATCAAAGTTATTCTCACTCATACATTCCCAAACACACCAAAACACTGGACAGGACCGCTGTCACGGAAACAGAGCCAGATGATGAATTATGTGACGGCTGCTACAGAAACAGAGTTCAGGCGTCAGGGTGTCAAAGTCGACCTTTAACATCTGTCCACAAGAGTCTCGCGACAGGACGCTGAGTTCAGGCGAGTGTGTGTCGTCAAAGTCGGACTGACTGAGGCTGCGCCCCCAAAAACAGGCCTGCGTCCGATCAGTTTCCGTGTGATTTGAGCTGTTCACACAGTCGAGACAAAACAGATGTGAGTGCATGAGAAAACACAGAGTCTGATTTGGGTGAGTGTCGCCTGCAGTCTGAACGTGACTGAAGGAGATTCAGGTGTTAAACGTGACTGTGTGGCAGCTTTGAGGCTGTCAGGCAGCAGAGAACATGGAGTTACTTAAACGTCATTTTCGACAAAAGCCACTAAATCCAGTCTGTTCAAGCCAAGAGGGACGCTCCTGAACAGCTGATCTGTGAGCTGATCACACACACACACACACACACACACACACACACACACAGGAAATTTGCACGAGAGATGAGATATGATGGCACAGTTGGGGAAAACAGGGCAGGTGGAGGACAACATGAAGAGTATGTTAGAGTGTTGGGACAAAGAGCAAGGGACGAAATGGATACTCTGTCTTCTAAGGACACCTGGACTGGACAGACGGCTCTAGGGAGATGCAGTGTTTCCTATCAATGGATCAAGATGGAGAGTAAAACCAGAAGATGGCAGTAATGCAACATCGTGGACACCAGCTGACATAAAGCCTCAAAGAAGAACAGTGATCATGTGACCCAGGAGAGCAGGAAGAGAGCCAGAGCAGACGGAGCAGAGCTGAAGTCTGAGGCAGGGTGAGTGTCAATCCAACATTTTCATGAGTTCACTGTTAAAGTGTGAGTCCGTTTTCTGCCTGTGGACTGTAGAGGACAGACATGTTAGAATGAAGTCAACAGTTTGACTCAGCTGTGGACACAAAGTCATGATTGGCTGAAGAATAAACAGGAAACCAAGTGAAAGCCGAGAAAACAAGCAGCTGACCAGGTGAACTGATGGCTGGATTTACTGTACTGTAAACTCTGAGTGTGTGTGAGTGTGTGTGTGTGTGTGTGTGTGTGTGTGTGTGTGTGTGTGTGTGTGTGTGTGTCAGAGCTACAGATTGTGTGTTACTTCCTTGAACTGGTTTCAGCAGGTCGTGCTCAGTTTAGACAGACAAAGAGTAAAAACGTGGACTCCCTCAGGATCAGCTCCTCTCCGTCCTCACTCTCTGCCATGTTTAGTCAACTCCAGCTGAATGTCTGCGTCCTGCAGCAGAGACGTCGGAGGCGTCGACCTGAGGATCCATTCGTGACCTCTGTCGGCTGCATGGACACGTTTATGGCAGTGACATCACTTCCTGCTCCTGGCTTCCATTTTCTGGACTTCAGCGAACTGAAGCACACCTTCAGAATGAATTGGACTTGGTGTTTCTTCAAGTGTGGGGTTCCTCATGGAACCTTATTCCCATCACGTGTTCTCCTCAGGTGGTGGTCTGAAGTTGATGTTGCTGTGATCTTATAACGCTGACAGAATCCCCTAAACTCTTCATTTCATAGACAAGTGTTGCTGGCGTGGTCCTTGATCTCCCAGCATGAATTTACTCCTCACTGGTTTTTATGTGGAACAATCGAAGTATTTTATAGAAACATAAATCTGTTTTTACAGCAGCGGTCTAATAATAATATTGTGTTGCTCAGTCGGTTCTTCAACCAACACGGTCGACTTTCTAATTATGTTGAATGAATTTGGCACTGTGGAGTCCCTGTTTCACCAGAGGACTTTGAGCTGTGTTCGATGCCCTCAGGTGTTCTCTGATTAAAGGTCATCGGGGAAATGGCCGCCAGCCTTTACTGTGGGATATTACTGAGGCAGCTGCTGCTGAAAGGTGTTTTTCACGGCGAGCTCAGAATAAGACGATCCAGAAACCCTTCCAGCAAAACATGACGAGTCCTCCTCCTGCTTTGTCACATCGGTCCACGATTGTTGGAGAGATTTTTAATACTAACAAGGTCAAAGAAGTTTCATTAGAAATATTTCACTTATTTTATCCAACTAGTCACAGAAATTGAAGAAAAACATTGATGAAAGTTTGAGCTTTTGTGGAGAGTCCAGGGAAACGCTGCATCTGTTTTGGTCTTTTGGCCCAAATACTAAACTACTGTGGAGTGAAGTGATTGATTACTGATCGTTTGTGTGTGTGTGTGTGTGTGTGTGTGTGTGTGTGTGTGTGTGTGTGTGTGTGTGTGTTACTTCCTGTCCTCTCAGTCTTGTCAGTTTCTTGAACACACTTGTTTGTTGCTTCTTGTGTTCTGAGCTCACCGTCAGTGTCACTGTTTCACCTCTCAGACTGACTTCAGACCAGAAGATGAGTGTTTGTGTGGAGGAAGAGGAGGACAGAGCAGAGTGTCCAGTGTCCAGCTGTCTGTCCATGAAGAGCGACCGGTCCAAAGATCCTCCTCCAGTTTTCAGTGATGAACCTGGACCCTCAGACTCAAAGTAAGACCCTGTTTTTACTGTAAACTGACCTGATGGAAGATGATGCATTGAGGATGAAGACAAAATCCTCTGCACAAGATTCATGTTGATGATGCAGAACTCTTCCTGCAGATAGAGTTTCAGACTAAGATCGACCTTATTTTATTTCTTCAGCCAAACTCTTGAGAAGCTCCATTTCAACATTTACACTTGGAGAAGATGTTCAGACGTTTTCGGCCTCACGTTGAAGTTGCTGTAAACATTTGCAACTATTCAGAACGTGAAAGAATCTGCTTCACATGTGAAGTGAGTTTCCTCATAATTGTCCTCAGAACATTTTGTTGCTTTGACTCTTTGTCAGATCAGCTGTTGTGAGCAGATGCATCTGGAATCAGCTGGTGTCATAATTGTCCATCATGTGGTAAAAAGTCATTTGTAGAAGAGCTTTGCTCACCTTGATGAACACTTTGAGTCATCAGTAAGTGAAGCTTTGAGTTGAGATTGTCTCCATCATATATTGTTGGTAAAGGTGAAGAACAAACATCCATGGACAGTCCTTGTGTTAAAGTGATCAGTGCATGAGAAAGGAAGACTTCCAATCTCAGTTTGAAGTGAACTGACCCAAGTTAAGCTGCCAAAGTGAGTGTGAAACAGTAAAGGACACGATCGGCTCTTTGATGGAAGGATTTTACTGTGAAGTCGCTGCAGGAAGCGTTGAGTTTGTATTAATGACAAACTGCAGTCAGATCAGTGTTTAATCAGACAGACAGACAGACAGACAGACAGACAGACAGACAGACAGACAGGAAGAGCAGTTTGTGAATGTTCTTGAAAGCAGGAGAGTTGAAATCAAAGGAACAATCATTTCATGACAGTCTGAAGGTTGAACTCAAACAGAAACGTAAGGACACTTTCACTGTTCTCTGTGAGCATCTGAGCTGCTCGACTGTCGGACAAATCTGGATATTTTTCAACAACAAGCAACAAATGGTTGAAGTTACAAAGAAATGTCTTTACAGAGAGAAGAAGAGGAGTCATGTTTGTGTGGAGGAGACGCCGTCCTGCTGTGGTTTGTGTCAGGACGTCCTGAAGGATCCAGTCTCTACCAGCTGTGGACACTGGTTCTGCAGACAGTGCATCACCTCATACTGGGACCAGTCTGCTTCATCAGGAGACTCCTGCTGTCCCCAGTGTGAAGAAAGATCCAGAACAAGATCTGAACTGCAGACAGTCAGTCAAACCTGCACTGTACAAAGTAAGACTGTCCATCCACACATCTTTTTTTTTAATGTAAATTTTATTGCTTTTTTACATTCATACCACAATAACAAGACACGACAAAAAAAAAAAAAGGGGGTGGGGGGGGGGGGGTTAGCTGCAGGTCAGTACAGTTACACATACATTAAGGTTCTCATGAGGTCCAAGGGGCCTTGCAGGACACTAGGCCTCTCCACTGGATTGAGAGACAAGGCAGCCTCTTCCATAGCAAGAATGACCATAAAGTCGTTTCGCCAGTGATCTTTGCTGAAGCAGTTGTTTTTGCGTTCCTTCCAGTTAATCAGGATAGTCCTTTTTGCCAGCAAGAAAGCAAGAAAATATGTTGCATATTTCTTGACTGTATACCATCAATCTCAACTCCAAATAGATACACAATTGGACAAAGTGTAATATTGGTATTGAGTACAGGGGTTACATCATTAACAATATCCTCCCAGAATTGTGTAACAGCAGGACAATTCCATAACATGTGCATGAGTGTCCCCACCGAGCCACAACCATGCCAACACATATTTGACACCGAGGGATCAATTCTGCTCATTGCTTCCGGGGTCATGTATACCCTATGAATTATTTTTAACTGGATCATTTTGTATCTGACGCATTTTGAGATGGTTGTACTATTTCTAAGTGCTGCATTCCATTGTGATTTGGAGATAGGCAGACCCATGTCACGTTCCCATTGACATTTAGTTTGTAAGTTTGTACAGGGGCTCATTGCAGACAGTAATTTATACATAGTGGACACAGTGCCTTTTCTTTTTATGGCTGCTATTAGTTTGTTCTCCAGTTCTCTAATCGTCCCCTTGGACAACAATGATTTAGTAGTAGAGTAGATTCGGTGATACGGTAAGAAATTGAAGTCTGTCAACCCAACTGTGTTTTTAAGTTATTGAAAGTTGTCATTTTCCCATTGTCTACAATTTGTCCCACCTGATTTAAGTTAAGTTGTTGCCACTTTCTGTCTTTAAGAGTTTCACCACCTGCTACAAATAAGGAATTATGCCACAATGGACATGAGGGTAGTGAATATCCATTAAAGGACAGCAGCTTGTGTAGGACAGTCCCTATTTCACATGAAAACTTCAACACTGGGTTCTTCAATCTAATTTTAGAAGGATTATACCATAAACTTTTTACAGTCAACTCCTTATTATATTCACTGTTCTTCCAGCGACTCCCAACTTCCCGTCTGTCTCTCTGTGTTGTATGCCCACTGCAGAGGATACCGCGAATTAAATGCAATGTAATACTGGTAGATATCTGGTAGTCCTATTCCACCACTAGACCGTGGGTTAGTTAGTTTTTTCTGACTAATCCTGGGTTTTTTCTAATTCCAAAGAAATCCAGAAAGTATTTTATTAACTTCCTTAAACCAGCTAGAGGGGAACTTTAGTGGGATAGAAGACATTAGAAAAGTCAGCCTGATAAAAGATTCATCTGCCCCAGAGGGATAAAGGCAGCACGCTCCATCTCTTGGTGTCCTCCCTCATAGTCTTTAATAAATCTGGAGCATTTAATTCAACCATTTTATCGACAGGGGCCTGGATCTTGATTCCCAGGTATTTCATTCCTTTTGATTTCCAGCCAAAGGGGGCAGTGCCTAGATGAGATTGAAAAGTTAAATTGTTAAGGGGGATGGCTTCACTTTTATTATAATTCACTCTATAACCAGAAAATTTACCAAAATAATCCATGATCTTTGACACCTGAGGAATTGACTGGCATGGTTTCACCAGTGTCAATAAAATATCATCTGCGATAAGATTGGCTTTATATACATAATCACAGACTCTAATACCACATATTTCCTTGTGTGCTTGTATTGCGCACGCTAGTGGTTCAAGTGCCAGGATGAAAATTAGAGGGCTCACAGTACAGCCTTGGCGAGTAGAGCGATAAAGTTCAAAAGGGTTGTACTTAATACCATTTGTTTTTACAGTGGCAGTTGGCTAAAATACAGTGCCCTGATCCAATTCATGATCATTGGGCCAAAGCCATATTTGGGTAGAGCATAAAACAGGTATTTCCATTCTTCTCGGTCGAAGGTAGCGTACATGATCTGAAACAGCCTTCTCATATTGTTGGACGTATAGCGGCCTTTTATAAACCCAGCTTGGTCAACATGGATCAATGAGGGAATGACCTTTTCAATTCTCATAGCGAGAACCTTGGCGAATATTTTACAATCCGTGTTTAAGATGCTCAGTGGTCTATAATCACCCATTTGGAGGTGGTCTTTGCCTGGCTTTGGTATCAGAGATATAGACGCCTGCTGCGTTGTTCATGGCATGGATTGATTTGATACAATGTCATTAAATAACAGTTTCAAGATGGGGGTTAGAGCGCCATGGAAGCACTTAAAGAATTCGCTACGATAACCATCATCTCCACAGCATTTTACAGTAGATAATGATTTAATAGCCAGTTGGATTTTGTTTTCCGCCATAGGAATATCTAATGAGTCTTTTTCGTGCATGGAAAGTTCAATATCTTTGAAAAAGCGCTCCATTTCCTCTTCACTCCCACAACCTTCTTTTTGATATAATGTACTATAGAAATCAGTGAAAGCTTCATTAATGTTTAGCTGATCACTAACTAATGCTCCATTTATATTGTAAATTACCTGGCAGTTTTCTTGTTGTTTTATTCTAAGTGCAAGCATTTTACCTGCCTCATCACCAGATTCATAATATTTACGACGCAGCTGGAATTGTGCAAATGCGTTTTGTTCATGTAGAATAGCTTGAAGTTCTGTTTTAGTAACATCAACAGCTTTTTTAACTGAGTGTTAGTGGGGTCCATCATGTGTTTAGATTCTAGCTCTTTGAGTTTCTTAATTAGACATTGTTTCTTGGCCATTTTCTCCTTTTTCTTAGCTGATGCATAGCCTATAATCCAACCCCTACACTTTGCCTTATAGGCCTCCCATACAGTCTGAATAGAAGCAGCTGATGTAAGATTAATACTGAAAAACTCTTTGGTTTTTTTTCCTCAATCATAGATCATAAGTCTTGTTCCCTTAGTAGAGAGTTGTTAAATCTCCATTGTTTCGTTTTGCTATTAGTTAGATTTGGAACAAAAAGATCAGACAGGGGAGCGTGATCAGATAAAATAATAGAGTGGATCTTACAGTCAATTACATTGCAGACCAAACGTTGTGAAAATAAAATATGATCAATCCTTGAATAAGAGAGGTGCGCAGATGAGTAAAAGGTATATTCACGTTCGTCAGGATTAACTGTGCGCCATACATCCATGAATGCAAATGATTCTTGTAATTCTTTCAGTGCACTAGACAAGATTCCATCTACAGGAAGAGGGCGTCCAGACCTATCCACAGCAGAATACTAACTAAACTGAAGTCGCCAGCCATGAGGATGGCATAGTATGCAAATTTAGCCAGCAAAAGATTCAGTTAAGACAAGAATGTGCTTTGTCCCATGTTTGGAGCATAAATGTTTACCAAAAATTCAGTTTTCGTTTTGCAACAGACAAAACAGGATTAAGTATCTACCATCATATTTTTTTTATTAATGGAAATGATATTCTCTCAGAAATCAAAGTCGATACTCCTCTGGAAGCGCCATCGCCTGGTGCCGAATAAACCTGGCCCACCCATCCTCGTCTCAACTTGGCTGATTCTATTGCGCTGGTGTGGGTCTCTTGGATCATTGCCAAGTCACATGACAAAGATTTCAAATGGGACAGGATGCCGTGTCTTTTACTTTTATTGGAAATGCCATTTACGTTCCAGCTAATCAGTTGGACAACATTAGAACCCATTATACCTGTGCAACTCAGCGAAATCATCCCTACTGCAGTTACACAGAAGGATAAGTGGGGAAAACACAAAATACGTACAGACACCACAAGCAAAGCAAAGCAAAGTGCCATAAGGCAAAAAACAAAAAAGAAAAAGGGCAATGGATACAGATTCCATCACCAGACCGTGAGCATAACAAGAGGGCATCGTTGTGTTCCAGCCCACTCCGCTCAATCTTCAAAATCTAATGACCTGCAGAAAATCCGCTTTAGTGCCAGCGATATTGTGTATGAAGTTCTGTGCTCAATGTAGGGTCTGAATGAGTCGGCTTGCCTACAAAAGTCATAGTTCACACTGATGGTATTAATAAACCAAACCCCTCACGCAGTCCCATCCCTTTTTTAATAGGGACAGATACCAAAGCTATACAATAGAGAGAGGGGGGCTTACTATTACCGCTGGTCATTTCATGGTAAGCCCAGGACCAGTCTTTGAAGGTTTTAGGAAGTTTCTTTTTCAAGTCTTCAGGAGCCTCCACTGCGTTCTTGTATATGCTTGTCACACCCTTGATAGTGACAATGAAGCGACAGACCTCTCCGTTTGAAGCACCTTTCTGATGTTGTTATACTCCACTCGTTTTTTCCTAATTGATAAGTCCCATCGGTAAGTCCTGTTGTATCCGGAATGCTTTCCCTTTCCAGGAGAGCTGCTTTTTCTTGGCCGCTGACTCGAGGATCCTCTGTCTGTCGTTCCATCTCGCGTATGATATAAGGACGAGTCTCAGTTTCCATATTGTTCATTTTTGTTTGCAGAGCGCCCATATTCTTGGTCAGGGCTTTCATCTTTTCGGTATCGGATTTGGTATCAGTCTCAAGAGTTCCGATCCTAGTTTCCACCTTCGAGATTCTATTGTTCATAGCTCGTGTATCTTTCTTCAGATCTTTAATTGAGTTGGTTACTTCAGTCATCTTAGTATCAAACGAAGATCTGAAGTTTGTAAAATCAGTCAGAAGGTGCTGTGCCCATGCAGGTGTCTCTTCGTTGTCCATGATTCGATTGATTGCAGCACGCTGCTGGTTAGTTTTTGCTATAGATTTTGTTTCACGCGAAGGCCCAGCATTAGACATGCAGCCGGGTCTTAAGTCTATGCTTTTTTGTCACGAATCTCGAACTTTAGTTGATTAAATGACTGTTAAATTGCAGAATCAAACATTTTGAGGAGAGCGGTGTGTAGGAGCATTCAGCACGCCATCTTCTCAGTCACGTGACGAATTTAAGAAGAAGAAGAAGAAGAAGACAGAAGACATCCTTTATTAGTCACACACACAACATGCAGAGTTAGGGAGGGAAACTGCACACGCCATGCTTCTTGTGAAATTCTTCTCTGCATTTGACCCATCCTTGGTCAGTCCTTCCTCCGCGGCAGACCAGGGCTGCCAGCCGACCGGCGCCCAGGGACCCAGTTTCTTTTTGTCACCACTGGTCAGGTGGTGATCTTCATGCATGTTTTTAGTGTTTTTTGTTTTTATTTTATTTTAAGGAGGACACCCCAGGGAGAACATGCAAACTCCACACAGAAAGGCCCTTTTTCCTCGAGCAGCAGGCACCAAACGCATCTTAAAACACATCTTAAAACTGTGACCTTCTACAATTCATGACATTTATTTGGAGACTCACAATCAGTTCATTCAGCACACCAACCAAAAATGTCAAGAAACATGTGAGAACATGACATTCATCAAATACGCTGAACTGCTTCAAGAGCCACGTTTAGTTTTGGGGTTTTCAGGCTGAAGATGTTGACAGTTTCTGCTGTCAGTGGGAGTTTCTTCCACCTCTGTGGAACCAGAACAGCAGACAGTCATGATTTTGTTGAACAGCAGCTGGGCCTCCCTCGGAGTGACGGAGGATTAAGCTGATTGGCAGTCGCAGAGCGCAGTGGACGATGTGAACAACAGTGTGGGTGACTATTGACCGGCTGTGGTAAATAAATAAATAAATACACCAAACTACCGCGGAGTCATTTGAAGCAGGAATGAATGCTGATCGTTCCTTTTCAAGACAAAAGCCAGATGTTAGCAGCTGTTAGTGGGTTTTTGTCCAGTGTGAAAGAGGCTTCAGTGAAACACGAACATGATTCTGGCTTCAACAAGTAGAAGGTGACCAGACGAGACTGTTGGGAGTTGCTTCAATATGCTGCTGAGTTCAATGATTTCTTGTTCTTTTATTAGAAAAGTGACAAATAGACACAATCTCAACTTAAAAAACACAGTTAATAAACAGTGACAGAAAGAACAATTTGTAGCACATAAACTGTGCTAGTTGAGCGCTTTGTGCGTTACGTTGATAGACTGCTAATTACTGTGAAAGAAATGTTGAGCTGGTCAACTTGAGACTGAAGAAGGTTCAGGAGACCTGGATGTCTCACACAAGAGTATTTCTTGAAGCTGGATGGAGGAGCTTGTGGTCATTTACAGGGACCAACATGAGATGTTCTTGTCCCACAAACCAGAGAGACGTCTGCAGCTAAACTGATTGAATCGGCACATGCAGCTCTTTTTGTCTCTCTGTGTTCACCCACCATCAAAAGCTTTCATTGTGAAGCAGCTGTATGAAACGCAGTGTGTTTCTTTATTTGATCAGTGGATCAGTTTGAAATCTTGCTGGGAGGAAGGAACAGCCACAGTGATCTGTTCACATGAAGAGCTGCTGAGGCTCAGCCTGTCGCCTCTGCTGTCAGTCAAACACACAGCGACAGTCAGAGGAGAGAGAAGAAGGAGAATTTGTGATGTTCACCCAAAGTGGACTGATAAACCTTCACTTCTTTATATCTTCTTTATTGTTCTTTATTGATCATGAAAATAATCAGCAGATTGTCAAATTGTCTTTGTTTTGTCTCGTTTTCTCTCTTTTTTAGTGAATGGTGGTCTTCAGGAGGTTTTAGATGAACATAAGATCAGTCTGAGGAGGAGATGTGAATGTGTGACTGAAGGAAGTGATGAAACAGGAAGTGGAACCCTCCTCAACAGGATCTACACTGAGTTCTTCATCACAGAGGAACAGAGTGAAGAGGTTAATACCCAACATGAGGTTTGGCAGCTTGAGACAACTTCCAAGATGAAGACCCTCCATGAGACCCCAATCAAGTGCCAGGACATCTTCAAAGCCTTACCTGACCAACAGAGACACATCAGAGTGGTCCTGACGAACGGCGTCGCTGGCGTTGGAAAAACCTTCTCGGTGCAGAAGTTCACTCTGGACTGGGCAGAGGGCTCGGAAAACCAAGATGTCAGTGTGGTGGTTGTGCTTTCGTTCAGGGAGCTGAACCTGATCAAAGATGAGCAGTACAGTCTTCTCGGGCTGCTCCGTGTTTTCCATCCAACATTACAGAAGGTGACAGCAGAGCAGCTGGCTGTCTGTAAGCTTCTGTTCATCTTTGACGGCCTGGATGAAAGCAGACTTTCACTGGATTTCACCAACAATCAGCTCGTTTGTGACGTCACACAGAAGTCATCAGTCAACGTGCTGCTGACGAACCTCATGGAGGGGAATCTGCTTCCCTCGGCTCTGATCTGGATAACTTCCAGACCTGCGGCGGCCAATCAGATCCCTCCTAAATGTGTTGACAGGGTAACAGAAGTACGAGGCTTCACTGACGCCCAGAAGGAGGAGTACTTCAAGAGGAGGTTCAGTGATGGAGATCTGTCCAGCAGAATCATCTCACACATCAAGACCTCCAGGAGCCTCCACATCATGTGTCAAATCCCAGTCTTCTGCTGGATCACTGCTACAGTTCTGGAGCACATGTTGACTCCAGACCAGAGAGGAGAGCTGCCCAAAACCCTGACTGACATGTACTCACACTTCCTGCTGGTTCAGACAAAGAGGAAGAAGCAGAAGTATGATGAGCGACATGAGACGAGTCCACAGGAGCTGACGGAGGCTGATGGGAAAGTTCTTCTGAAGCTAGGGAGGCTGGCGTTTGAACATCTGGAGAAAGGAAACATCATGTTCTACCAAGAAGACCTGGAGCAGTGTGGTCTTGATGTGACTGAGGCCTCGGTGTACTCAGGAGTTTGTACAGAGATCTTCAAAAGAGAGTGTGTGATCTTCCAGAAAACAGTCTACTGCTTTGTTCATCTGAGCATTCAGGAGTTTCTGGCTGCAGTCTACATGTTCCACTGTTACACCAACAGGAACAAAAAGGTCCTGAAGACTTTCCTGGGGAAAAGACATACTGATTCAACCCTTGATGTCTTCCTGAAGGGAGCCATGATGAAATCTCTGACAGGCGAAAATGGTCACCTGGACCTGTTTGTTCGCTTCCTTCATGGCCTCTCTCTGGAGTCCAACCAGAGACTCTTAGGAGGTCTGCTGGGTCAGACAGACAACAGTCCAGAGATCATCCAGGGAGTCATCAACAACCTGAAGAAGAGGAGGACCATTATCTCCCCAGACAGAAGCATCAACATCTTCCACTGTCTGATGGAGATGAACGACCGCTCAGTACATCAGGAGATCCAAGAGTTCCTGAAGTCAGAGAACAGATCAGAGAAGAAACTCTCTCTGATCCACTGCTCAGCTCTGGCCTACATGCTGAAGATGTCAGAGGAGGTTCTGGATGAGTTGGACCTGAACAAGTACAACACATCACAGGAGGGACGACTGAGACTGATTCCAGCTGTGAGGAACTGCAGAAAGGCTCTGTAAGTCCAGATGTGATTATCAACACTGTTGAGCAACGTGAAGCTGAAGCCATCAGTGTTAAAGATACACACTTTACACAGTTAACTTCCACACTGTCAAAGTTTTACCCTGATTCCAAACAAGTCAGAACGCTTTCTGAAATGTCAATCAGACAGAATGCAGTGATTTGTAAATCCTTTTCAACTTTTACTCATCGAATTCATTTCAAAGATATTTAACGTTCAAACTGATGAACTTTGTTCTTCACCACAGTAACACTAGAGGCGAGATGTGCAGAGCAAACAGCAGCACACATTTCCACTGTGATTTTCATTGAATGTGCAGCCGCAGTCTTTGTGTACTGAGCACCTGATTTACTCAGACAGCAGCTCATGACACAGTCAGCTCCTGGGACGACCTCCAGGTTGATTGTGCCAGTGAAGGAGAGCTCAGCAGGTTGAGTTCAGTGGAGGGATCTCCATCATCAACAAGCTCAGTTTAGTCTTTGTTCCAAAACATGAACTTCAGCCAGCTGACCTCCACCTGATAAAAATACTACAAATACAACTGTAGTAATACAACCTTTAGTACTTATTACAGCAGACATGTTGGTACGCTGTGGAAAACATCAATCAAACAGGAAGTGATCACCTGATCTGATCCTCTCTGACACAAACTGACCTGAGAACAGCTCAAAGTCAATGTATTGAATGTTCTTCCTCATCAGCTTCATTGATTTCTGTAAATATCTCTTATTGTGAATCTGATGCAGCAACACGTTTCACAGACTGAAAGATGTGGAACGCTCCAAAAACACCTGTTTGGAACATTCCACAGGTAAACAGGCTGATTGGTCACAGGTGAGAGGATCATGATTGGGTATGAAAGGGGCGTCCTGGAAAGACTCAGTGGTTCATAGAGGATGGAGCGAGTTCACCACTTTGTGAACACATGACTGGATGAAGGAGATGAACACATGAACTCAGAGACACTTGAGAAAACTGCTGTCAGTGAACACAGTTTGATTATTGATGATTGATTCTGGTTTGATTCAGGTTTTACTCAGAGTCCTTTTGAATCAGGTTGTCTGATGTTGATGAAATAGGAGTCATTAGATTCATTTAACAGGAGATGAAAAGCAGATGAAGTGACACAAGATGTATTAAAGATGCTCAAAATCCACACAGACACATGACTGAGGTCAGTACAAATGACTGCAGTTAATAAAGTTCAACCAACACAAATCACAGCAGCTGTCAATCAAAACATGACACATATTAACATGACGGTCGTTTGGCAGACACTTTTGTCTGAAGCTGAAATTTGTGGTTCATTATGTTGCTGAAGGAAACTTTGACATGTGGACAGGAGGAGCTTCAAAGCACAAAGCTGGTGACCAATGGCTGAGCAGCTCAGGCTGAGCGACCGACAGCATGTTCAGCTCATGTTAATGTTGTTTGTGACATTAATAAACTGTCAGATTTTATTATTCTCTAACTTTTATATTCTCTGTCATCACAGACTTTCAGACTGTGGACTCTCAGAGACTCACTGTGAAGTCGTGGCCTCAGCTCTGAAGTCCAACCCCTCCCATCTGACAGAGCTGGACCTGAGAGGAAACTTCAGGCTGCAGGATTCACGAGCGAAGCTGCTGTCTGCTGGACTGGAGAGTCCAAACTGTAGACTGGAGACTCTGAGGTCAGTTCATGTTTTTCCCTCTTGTCCAGTGGATATCCACCAAATTTCAATCCATCACAGATGTTTGAAGTTTCCTTCAGTTCTCTTGTTTTCTGCGTTTGTCTGAGCACAAATCACAACAGCTGTTTTTCAGAGTCTAACAGTCTGAACAGTTTGGCTCAGAGTTTAGTCTGTACTTCATTTGAACTGGTTTAATGAAGGAAACTGTAGGATTTAAGCTTCAACGTCCTCTAAAATTAAATCAACATTTGTAGTTTTTGTTACCTGTGAGACACAAATACACATAAAAAATGAAGGAAGTTCAACACATTTTCAGGAATAATGTCTTTTTATCCAGAACCTTCAGAGCACAGTATTTTACAGGAACTGATGCAGTACATTTACACACAAAGAACCTCCCTCTGATACGCACACACACACACACACACACACACACACACACACACACACAGGAGCGCAGAGAGTGTGAAGCATATTTCCTCATGCAGGTGTTTGAAGTGTCGTGTCTGATCGGTCACCAGCGACAGGTGACACTTCAACATGTGATGATGCTTCAGTCAGAAAATGATGTCACTTTGTGTCCTGACTCATCCAGTAAACAGGAGCATCAATAATAAAAGTCTAGATTTGTAGAAGAAGGCACCAGGTTCCATTTAAGATGAAGAGAAGATGGTCTGACTTTGCTCAGTGCACATTTGATCCAGTTCTAGAGATGATTGAGGATGAAGCTCACAGTCAGTCAGCTGTGTGTTGATGGAGACGAGTCCATGAGTTTTTATATGGACTGAAATGATGATTTCTGTCCTAAAGTCTTCTTTATTTCATATTGTCCACTTTGAAATTCTCCAGAAATCATCTGTCATGTTCTCACTCCAGCGTGGGAGCTGCTGCTGTCCAACTAGCTCAACTGTGACTTGCAGAACGACGACTTGAGTGGTGGTTAGCTTTACTTCCTGTTTCCTGTGGCTCTTTACACCATGTGACACAGACAGAGTGAAAACTGTAACTGTGAGACAGAAGAGACACAATCAGCATTTTGTTGGCAGCGTGTGTTTTTCCTGCTGTAAATACATGGAAATCAAACATTTAATGACAAACAAATCAAAGACTTTTCCATGTAAATAACGTCGTTAACATGAAGTTCAAAGTGCAGCGATCAGACTCTTTCTGTCCATCGTTGCCTCTGTAGCATTGACAGTGTGGATTAGAGTGTATGTAAAGAGCATGTGGACAGATTGAGCTGACTTCCTCCAATGACTAACAGGAAGTGATCTTTGTGAGCCCAGAACTCCTGAAGCAGACAAACACTGATCAAAGTCAAAGTCTATCAAAATAAAAGTCCATCCAACATTGTGTGTGAAAGGCGACACACCTGTCTGAGCATGTTTCATAAGATGACTCATGATTATTCTGAATGAGAAGAAACAGAAGAAAATGAAAGTAACAAAGAAACAACACGTCTGATTTGATGGTTCTTCAGACTTGACTGAGATCAGCAGCATGTTATTGATGTGTGCTGACATGAATAGGTGTATGAATGTTGTGCTGACATTTGGATGATGTCTGTAGAAGGCTGACATTATGATGATCCACAATAACACAATGACAAAGTCACTCTGCTCATTTTAGGGAGAAGCTCATTGATGAGGACAGAGTAATGTTGAGCTCCACATTTACAACCTGAACACATCTGATTGGATTAGAAATGGATTTTAATCGCCATCATTTATTCTTTATTCAGGTTGAGGTTCTGCAGTTTGTCAGAGATCAGCTGTGCTTCTCTGGCCTCAGCTCTGAAGTCCAACCCCTCCCATCTGACAGAGCTGGACCTGAGCTACAACGACCTGCTGGATTCAGGAGTGAAGCTGCTGTCTGCTGGACTGGAGAGTCCAGACTGTAGACTGAAGACTCTGAGGTGAGTTCACTGACTCTCTGTTACTGTTGTAAATCTCACATGTCTTTTTAACAAGTGAAGCTAATTTGTGTTTTTCCATAACATCAGTAAAGTTGTAAATTAGCTTTTGTTCATGTTTTCATGTTTGTTGAAGTAAATTTAGTCTGCAGTCACAAAGATTTGTGCTTGTTAAAGAAAATGTAGAAAATGTCCACTGTTAGTTGTTGAAGTCAATGAATGTTTGTGATTTTTGGTAAATGGTCACATCTGGATACAGAAGATCCTCTGAAGTCATATTTGTTTGAAATGGATCAAGTTTACTTGATGAAGCAGAAATATTTCTTTGGTTTGTGTTGATTTCAGTGTGTTTTCACAAATAATGATTGATGATTGATATGGATCCTTCACAACACACACACACACACACACACACACACACACACACACACACACACACACACACACACAGATGAAAGCATATTTCCAGATGCAGCTGTTTGAAGGATCAATATATTTGTTGTGCTGTAATTCCAGACTTGACTGAGATCAGCAGCATGTTATTGATGTGTGTTGACATGAATAGGTGTATGAATGTTGTGCTGACATTTGGATGATGTCTGTAGAAGGCTGACATTATGATGATCCACAATAACACAATGACAAAGTCACTCTGCTCATTTTAGGGAGAAGCTCATTGATGAGGACAGAGTAATGTTGAGCTCCACATTTACAACCTGAACACATCTGATTGGATTAGAAATGGATTTTAATCTTCATCATTTATTCTTTATTCAGGTTGAGGGGCTGCAGTTTGTCAGAGATCAGCTGTGCTTCTCTGGCCTCAGCTCTGAAGTCCAAATCCTCCCATCTGACAGAGCTGGACCTGAGTGACAACGAGCTTCAGGATTCAGGAGTGAAGCTGCTGTCTGCTGGACTGGAGAGTCCAGACTGTAGACTGGAGACTCTGAGGTCAGACACCATTTTTTACTTCTGTTTTGTGATTTTCTCAGTCGCTTTTGTACATTTCTCGAATCATTCAAAATTCAAAACAGCAAGTGTTGTAACTTTGATTCATTGAGAGTAATTAATTAATTCAGTAATTCATATGGTTCATAATGATATTCATGTAGTTGACGTGTGCAGTTAAATGTGAATTTCAATACGATATCAGCAGGAAAATTGTGTTAAGTTACAGATGCAGGCCACAGGGTGGCAGTAGCGTTGCATGTCATAATTAGAGTTGACAAGAACGTTATGAAGAATACGGGAGTGTTCTACCAGAAAAAAGGTTTCAGAAGAAGAAGAAAAACAATGCCATGCTAAACCTTTGTGAATGTAAAGCACACGCAGTGTCTTCAGTAAGAGGTAGAAGGACAAACATGATGTATGTGGGAGATTGATTGCAAGAGACTGGACAAGATTCACATCTGTGCTTTTACTGTTTGTACTGTAATTTGTTGACGGGCTGCGTCACTGTGATACAGAAAGGAAAAGACGGCACTGTATCGCACAAAGAAACAAACAAAAAAACAAAAGTAGAAATGTGAACCGAGCACAATCTCCTGAGGGGAAACTGCACATGCAGAGCTGAAGGAATCACAGAGCAGTCTGCCTTCACCTCCTGACCTTCCACACATTTCCCTTCATTAGAGAAAGTCAAGATTCACCTGGGAGCAATTTACCAATTCAGGACAGATTTAGAAAGGAGTCTAATGGAAATGTCTGGAATTATGTTTGACATTTGATGACAACTTGTTCAGCCATTTTGCATGTAAAGACTTATGCGATGAATCAATGCCTAAATGTTGTGGGGGGTGAGACTATTCAACAGAGACGCATTAGAATACATTTGGATCAACATGACAGAAGCAATGATAATGTAGGAAACTGCAGAGAATTGATCATAATCATTTGATGGATGTACCAAAGCATTTAGATCTTGTTCAAAGAAATGAGAAACTGCTTTTCTGATGACGTGAAGATTGAACAAGTAGTTTTGAGAATTTCAATTCTGATCTGAGAAATGAACCAAAGCCACTGAGAAAAACTGTGATATGATGTGAAAGTTGTGTTGACAGTAACCTGCAGACATGAGGCTGATATGATTCTGATCCACACTGAGTATCTTCATGCTGAAGTCTGTTTTCTTCTTCGGTGGTTTAGTCCATCGACTGTTGCAGATCAATGTTGAGCTCCACATTTAAAACCTGAACACAACAAGAGAAATGGACACTGGATAATTCTTGGTTTCATCTGATATTCTCCATCGTGGTATTTTTAATAAGTGATGATAAAAACTTAAATCAATGAATAAAATAATAATCTGTGTTTCCACAGTCAGACAATAACAAATATATTCAGTCTTTTTCTTTTCCAACACTTTTCTGAAGCTGTATGATGCTTATACTGACTGAACAGTTGAAAGTGAAGATGCTTTGATTTTATGACTCCACTGTTCCAAACACAAATATTGTCCATGTGTTTTGTTGACATTTCCTCAAACTTCATCCTGACGTATTTGTCCTCTGTGGACACTTTGGGATGTTGAGTGGAGTCTTCAATCAGTTTGTGTGGGTTTTTATTTGTGTTTGGCTGCACAACATGAGTTTGTATAGATGGAGCCATTGGTGGAGCTGGCAGAGTTTAAGAGGTGGAGTCACTCCGTCTTTATTGAAGTAGCAGCACGTTGTCATGAATATTAATGAGATTTGAGCGTTTTGAAGCTGCATCCTGTTGGGTTCAGGTGTTTGGAGTTTCCATTGTCTAAACTTGAACTTTGTAAAGCTTCTTCAGCTCTGAACAGATTATTAACCATTGAATGATTTCAAGCAGGAACATTTTCTTCTGAAGTGACATCATTTATTCTTTATTCAGGTTGAGGGGCTGCAGTTTGTCAGAGATCAGCTGTGCTTCTCTGGCCTCAGCTCTGAAGTCCAGCCCCTCCCATCTGACAGAGCTGGACCTGAGCAACAACGAGCTGCAGGATTCAGGAGTGAAGCTGCTGTCTGCTGGACTGGAGAGTCCAGACTGTAGACTGAAGACTCTGAGGTCAGACACTATTTTTTACTTTTGTGCTGAGATTAATATGATGTGAAAGTTGATCTTCTGGTGGTGTCAATTCACTGATGGTAGCGTAAAAAGTTAGCTCCCTGCTGGTTAAGAAAACCCCCTAAATTCAACGAGTCTTTAAAACTAAAATTGAACTAAAAGGTTGGGGGATGGAGGGGGGAAAGGATAAGGGCTGTCCTAAGTCACATAGAAGATGTGAGAAAAGTTGTAGATCTCTACAATCCTCGTTGGGCTGTCCATCTATTATCAAGGACACATTTGATATCCAGAATAAATTGGTTTGTTTTTCTCTAAGTCTTTGGTCAGATTTTGTAAAGAAGTTTCAGATCCAAAAAGAGGTAAGACTGCTTAGGTGGCCAGCATATGATGCAAATTGTAAACCAGCATCCCAAGATCTATGGTATAAACAAAGGACAAGGCTTGGCATTACATCGTATTCTTCCTTAATCCAGGAAGGGAAATTAATGGATTTCCAGTCCATGTCTGAGAAATATGGTTTAGAGAGACAAGACTTCTATAGATACTTCAAATGCATCAGTATTATGTAAAATTGGTGAAGGGACTGAGCAAGGAAGAACTCTCTGGTGTTGCACAGATGTTTATAAAAGCATACAATTCGGAACCCACCAGCCAGATCATTGGGGTTTTATATTTAAGGATACTGTTAATGAAGAACAACTCAACAGACTGCATAAAACAAAAGTGGGAAAGAGAACTGGACGTCCAAATCTCTGTGAAGGAATGGTCTCTCATCATTGAGACTCGCATGTCTCCTACAAATTCACAAGGTTGGAGAGACTTATGTTGAAAGAACTGTGTGAGATGTTTCATAACCCCGAAAATAAAATCAAAACAAACTAGATTTCAGAATCAATGCTGGAGACAATGTGGGAACCTAATGGCAGATCATACCCACGTCTTCTGGTCCTGTCCCACATTGCAGTCCCTCTGGGCTGATGTCCAGTCCGCCATTGTGCATATATTAGGATTTGATGTTGAGTTCACTTCTTTGTATTTGGGAAACATAGTCAAGGTTCTGGATGCTGGAGATAAATATTTATTGAAAATTCTCATGGTAGCCAGCAAGAGGGTAATAACAAGACGCTGGCTTCTTAAAGAACCTCCCAACCTGAACCAGTGGCTAGATATTGTAAACAATATACACAATATGGAACTATTGACATTCAGTTTAAGATTACAGAGAGAAAGGGGAGAAGAGGACTGGACGAAATGGGTTACATACCTGATGACAAAGAGTCTGACAACTGAAATTATAGTAAATGCAGTTGTGAAACAAAAGTGAATACTAATATAAGTGTATCACATTGTGACCAACAACTCCTATGTGCATGTGTACTGTGTTATAAAACAGAAAAAATAAAGTATAAAAAAAAAAAATTGTGAAAGTTGTGTTGACAGTAACCTGCAGACATGAGGCTGATATTATTCTGATCCACACTGAGTATCTTCATGCTGAAGTCTGTTTTCTTCTTCGGTGGTTTAGTCCATTGACTGTTGCAGATCAATGTTGAGCTCCACATTTAAAAGCTGAACACAACAAGAGAAATGGACACTGGATAATTCTTGATTTCATCTGATATTCTCCATCATGTTATTTTTAACATCAACTGAGTGGTGGTTCAGACAAAAGAGGAGATCACAAATGACTCCAGTCACTTGAAACAAAAGTACTTTGTTAAAGTAACTGATTTATATAACAATCAAAACAAGGCGTCTGACGAAATAAACAAAATGAATAAAGAAGGATGCTTCTGCTGCTGGGAGAGAGAGACACTGAGCAGCCAGCTTTTGAAGGGTGGCCCAGCCCAAAGCCAGGTGAACTGCATCTACCTGACGACAGTCACTCTGCTTCCTGCTTGCTTCCTGAAATGGGGAGGAGGAGAAACACCACGAGCAGGAACACCAGGCAGAGCAGATAAGGAGACATCACAATAAATGATAATTAAAATACTTAAATTCCAATGAATCAAATAATAATCTGTGTTTCCACAGTCAGACAATAACAAATATATTCAGTCTTTTTCTTTTCCAACACTTTTCTGAAGCTGTATGATGCTTATACTGACTGAACAGTTGAAAGTGAAGATGCTTTGATTTTATGACTCCACTGTTCCAAACACAAATATTGTCCATGTGTTTTGTTGACATTTCCTCAAACTTCATCCTGACGTATTTGTCCTCTGTGGACACTTTGGGATGTTGAGTGGAGTCTTCAATCAGTTTGTGTGGGTTTTTATTTGTGTTTGGCTGCACAACATGAGTTTGTATAGATGGAGCCACTGGTGGAGCTGGCAGAGTTTAAGAGGTGGAGTCACTCCGTCTTTATTGAAGTAGCAGCACGTTGTCATGAATATTCATGAGATTTGAGCGTTTTGAAGCTGCATCCTGTTGGGTTCAGGTGTTTGGAGTTTCCATTGTCTAAACTTGAACTTTGTAAAGCTTCTTCAGCTCTGAACAGATTATTAACCATTGAATGATTTCAAGCAGGAACATTTTCTTCTGAAGTGACATCATTTATTCTTTATTCAGGTTGAGGGGCTGCAGTTTGTCAGAGATCAGCTGTGCTTCTCTGGCCTCAGCTCTGAAGTCCAACCCCTCCCATCTGACAGAGCTGGACCTGAGTGACAACAAACTGCAGGATTCAGGAGTGAAGCTGCTGTCTGCTGGACTGGAGAGTCCAGACTGTAGACTGGAGACTCTGAGGTGAGTTCACTGACTCTCTGTTACTGTTGTAAATCTCACATGTCTTTTTAACAAGTGAAGCTAATTTGTGTTTTTCCATAACATCAGTAAAGTTGTAAATTAGCTTTTGTTCATGTTTTCATGTTTGTTGAAGTAAATTTAGTCTGCAGTCACAAAGATTTGTGCTTGTTAAAGAAAATGTAGAAAATGTCCACTGTTAGTTGTTGAAGTCAATGAATGTTTGTGATTTTTGGGAAATGGTCACATCTGGATACAGAAGATCCTCTGAAGTCATATTTGTTTGAAATGAATCAAGTTTACTTGATGAAGCAGAAATATTTCTTTGGTTTGTGTTGATTTCAGTGTGTTTTCACAAATAATGACTCATTGATGAGGACAGAGTAATGTTGAGCTCCACATTTACAACCTGAACACATCTGATTAGAAATGGATTTTAATCTTCATCATTTATTCTTCATTCAGGTTGAGGGGCTGCAGTTTGTCAGAGATCAGCTGTGCTTCTCTGGTCTCAGCTCTGAAGTCCAACCACTCCCATCTGACAGAGCTGGACCTGAGTGACAACGACCTGCAGGATTCAGGAGTGAAGCTGCTGTCTGCTGGATTGGAGAGTCCAGACTGTAGACTGGAGACTCTGAGGTCAGTTCACTGATTCTTTGTTACTGTTGTAAATCTCACGTCTTTTTAACTAGTGAGGCTAATTTCAGTTTTTCCATAACATCAGTAAAGTTGAAAATTTGCTTTTGTTCATGTTTTCATGTTTGTTGAAGTACATTTAGTCTGAAGTCACCAAAGATTTGTGCTTGTTAGAGAAAGTGTAGAAAATGTCCACCGTTAGTTGTTGAAGTCAAAGAATGTTCAAAGGCCGACAGATGACCGACACCAGGTAGAAGTCACGCTCCCACTTGAAATGCCTCCAGTTAATCCACAGGAGCACGAACTACATGTTAGTCCACCCAGGTGGAGTGAAGTGGACAAAACTGCGCTTAGAGCAACGGCCGCATCATCTCCAGGTCCCAACAGAGTTCCATACAGGCTCTACAAAAATGCACCACATGTTCTGCGATTCCTCTGGAAGCTGATGAGAGTTGTGTGGCAAAAGAAGGAGATACCAACGTCCTGGCAGAGAGCCGGAGGAATCCTTATCCCCAAGGAAAAGGACTCATCAGTGATCGGCCATTTCCACCAGATCAGCCTTCTCAACGCTGAGGGAAAAATCTTCTTCAGCGTGGTTGCTCACAGGCTGGCAGGATACCTGCAACGAAACAACCTGGTTCACACGTCAATCCAGAAAGTAGGTATCTCTGGCTTCTCCGGTTGTGTGAAACATGCCAGTGTCATCTGGCATCAGATCCAGGTCGCCAAGAAGGAGGGTACAGATCTCCATGTTGTGTTCCTGGATCTCACAAATGCTTTTGTCCCAGTCCCTCACAACTTCCTTTGGACAGCCTTTGACTACTTCAGGGTCCCAGCAGCTCTCACATCCCTTGTCAAGGCTTACTTCCAGGACGTCCAGCTATGCTTGACAACAGCAGAGTACAACACAGCATGGCAACACCTGGAGGTGGGAATCACGGCTGGCTGCACCATCTCCCCGGGCTTCACCCTTGCCATGGAGGTCATCATCGGGGCCTCTCAATGGGTGGTTGGCGGACAGGGAATAAGACAAGGGCTGAAGCTGTCGCCGGTCAGAGACTACATGGACGACCTCACAACACTCACCACTACCAAGGCTTGCACTGTACGGCTTCCTAGAAAGCTTCAGAAAAACATAGAACTGGTTCACGTGAAGATCAAGCCAAGCAAGTCCAGAAGCATCTCCGCTCCACCGCTTCCACATTGGCGAGGAACCCATTCCAACGGTCTCCAAGAAGCCTGTGAAGAGTCTAGGTCGTTGGTATGACTCCGCCCTCAAAGACAAAGAGCAAGAACAGCAGCTCAGGAAGGAGGTAGCCAGCGGCCTGGAGAACATCGACAGAAACCTGCTTCCTGGCAAGCTGAAACTGTGGTGCATGCAGTACGGACTACTTCCATGTCTCTTGTGGCCGCTTATCCTCTATGAAGTCCCACTCTCAGAAGTGGAAAAGCTGGAGAGACTGGTCAGCTCATATGGAAGGAAGTGGCTTGGCCTTCCAAGGTGCTTCAGCAGCATTGGGCTCTACGGCAAAGGGATGCTACACCTGGCCATTTCCAGTCCAGTGGAGGAGTACAAGTGCGCCAAAGTCAGACTGGAGATGATGCTACTGGATTCGACCGATCCATTTGTAGCCCAAACTGCCCCCATCCTGGTCACCGGGAGGAAGTGGACCCCCTTGGCTGCAACTGAGCAGGCAAAGGCAGCACTCAGACACAGGGCCAAGTGCAGGAGGTGAAGAGTGGTCTTGGCCTTGGGACCAGTACACCAGTGTGGAACAAGGCCACTCCAGCTGAGAGACACAAGCTGGTGGTCCAGGAGGTACGTCTGGAAGAGGAAGCAAGAAGGTGTACACAAGTTATGGTGCAGGCAAAGCGAGGGCAGTGGATGGCATGGGAAGGAGTGGAGAAGAGGAGGATCTCCTGGAAAGAGCTGTGGGAGATGGAGGCATTCAAGGCGAGTTTTACCATCAGGGCCGCCACCGATGTCCTGCCTTCTCCTGCAAACCTCAGCCAGTGGTATGGTGGAGACACATGTTCACCTCACTGGAGACATGTCACGTGCCAGCCTGCTTCAAGTCTTCAACAATCATTCTTGTTCCCAAGAAGCCAAGGACCACAGGACTTAACGACTTCAGACCCGTCGCCCTGACCTCTGTGATCACGAAGTCCTTTTAGCGCCTTGTGCTCTCAAACCTCAAGGACATGACTGACCCTCTCCTGGACCCCCTGCAGTTTGCCTACAGAGCCAACAGAGTCCATCCTCCCCTCCTCCATCACCATCTGGTACGCTGCTGCCACCGCCAAGGACAAGGGCAGACTGCAGCGTGTCATTCGGCCTGCAGAGAAGGTGATTGGCTGCAATCTCCCGTCTCTCCAGGACCTGTACACCTCCAGGACCCTGAGGCGTGCAGAAAAGATTGTGGCTGATCCCTCCCACCCCGGACACAAACTCTTTGAGACACTCCCCTCTGGCAGGAGGCTGCGGTCCATCAGGACCTAAACCTCACGCCACAAGAACAGTTTTTTCCTGTCTGCTGTCAGCCTGATCAACAAGGCCTGGAACCCCCCGACACTCTTCACACTCCACCTCTGCCTTTACTTGTCACAGTGACATTGCCATAACTCTGTGCATTACATTAACGCTCAGCTTGGACTTCTTTCTGAAAAAAACAAAAAAACAAAAAACAGACTTTTGTATATATATTTATACTGTTAGATTTTTTTTTACCTTTTTAATAGCTTATTTTTAGTAGTTGTGTCATGCACCAACTTCACCAAAACAAATTCCGTGTATGTGTAAAATCGTACTTGGCAAAAAGCTTTTTCTGATTCTGCTTCTGATTGGATTAGAAATGGATTTTAATCTTCATCATTTATTCTTTATTCAGGTTGAGTTCCTGCTGTTTGTCAGAGATCAGCTGTGCTTCTCTGGTCTCAGCTCTGAAGTCCAACCCCTCCCATCTGACAGAGCTGGACCTGAGCAACAACAACCTGCAGGATTCAGGAGTGAAGCTGCTGTCTGCTGGACTGGAGAGTCCAGACTGTAGACTGAAGACTCTGAGGTGAGTTCACTGACTCTCTGTTATTGTTGTAAATGTCACATGTCTTTTTAACAAGTGAAGCTTATTTGTGTTTTTCCATAATATCAGTAAAGTTGTAAATTAGCTTTTGTTCATGTTTTCATGTTTGTTGAAGTAAATTTAGTCTGCAGTCACAAAGATTTGTGCTTGTTAAAGAAAGTGTAGAAAATGTACAATGTCCACTGTTGAAGTCAATGAATGTTTGGGATTTTTGGTAAATGCTCACATCTGGATACAGAAGGTCCTCTGGAATCATATTTATTTGAAACCGAGTTTCAAACAAAGCTTACTTGATGAGAAATTTATGGAAGAACACATATCCTTTTTCTTTCAGACAAATATCTCCCCGGATAAACCTAGTCTAGTAGTCTGGGATACTCTTAAAGCATGCTTTAGTGGGCAAATTATTTCCTACACTGTAATATGCTCAAGTCAAAAACCCTGACTTATTTAGAACGCGAGTAGAGCTTCAAACCAGATTTGATTTGGCCTCGACTCATCCCATTGAACGCCAACTCTTGAGAAGTAAGAGTTTGTTCTATATCCATGGTGAGAAATCGGGGAAATTATTAGCTAATCAGCTGAAAGGACTCAAAGCAAAGGGGCATATAATGAATATTAAAATGGAGGATGGTAACGTTACTTCAGATCACGCAAGGATTAATGACACATTCAGGAATTACTTTTCTCAACTCTACATCTCTGAATTCTCGAATAGTACTAAATTCATCCATCAATCTTCTCCCGCTTATCCGGGGCTAGGTCGCGGGGGCAGCACTTCCTCGAGCTCATCCGGGGAGATCCCGAGGTGTTCCCAGGCCAGCCAAGTGACATAGTCACTCCAGCGTGTCCTGGGTCTTCCTCGGGGCCTCCTCCTAGTGGGGCATGCCTGGAACACCTCCCTAGGGAGGCGTCAGACTACTCCAACTTCCCTTCTAGGATTGTGGAAAACGAACTCACTTACCTTGGTATTACAGTCACGAAAAAGCACAAGTGCCTTTTCAAAGAAAACTTTCTCACTCTGCTAAACCACACAAAATGGTGCCTGACACAGTGGTCACCTCTTTCGACATCTTTGGTTGGCCGAATTAATTCCATCAAAATGAATATTCTCCCTAAATTTGTATACATCTTTCAATCAATACCGACTTTCATTCCTAAATCATTGTGTGATACATTGAATTCTCTCATATCATCTTATATATGGAAGGGCAAGCGCCTTCGGCTAAATAAGGTCCATCTCCAGAAGCCTAAAGGAGAAGGGGGTATGGCGCTGCCAAATTTTCGTTTCTATTATTGGGCAGCCAATATCCTCTGTCTTACTTTTTGGTCATATTTTCATAATCGACCTGACTGCCCTTCATGGGTGGTAATGGAGTTAGGCTCTGCTAAAAACTTTTCCATTCCAGCACTTCTTGGATCTCCACTTCCTCTCCCACCAAATGAACTCATAGACAATCCAGTGGTTTGGCACACGTTGAGGGTGTCGGCTCAGTTCAGGAGACATTTTGGCTTCCTCAATTTTTGCCTCTCAAGTCCCATCTCCGCCAACCATCTTTTTCAACCCTCTTTACTGGACCCAACATTTCAGGAATCACTTTGTACCTCTAAAGAAAAGTTTCAAAAAGTGTGGGGACCCTTCTTGGAATATTTCCATAACCTTCAAACTAGCTAGGGATTGGATCCCTCAGTCACACTGTATTCTTTGTTTTTATGTTGGCAATATCAAGTGTATTAATGGTTCTCTCTCTGATACCTCCTTTTGGCCAGTGAAACCCGACTTCCAGCTGCTCCCTGTATCACTCCAGGAATGAAGTACGATTGGTCTATTTGTCCTGCTGATTTTTTTATGTAAAAGTCTGGCTTGGTAACGATGGGTGGGCTGGGTGGGTTAGATAACGTTTTTTTGTTCTGCATTGTTCTTATTTTCTCCCCGTTGTGCATGGACAGGATTATCTCCCTCGACCGAAGTTGATTGTGTATTCTGCAAACTTCCTGTCAACATTTTACACCTGTACCATGTAATTGTGAAAAATTCAACAACAAGTTTTCACAAATAATGACTGATGATTGATATAGATCCTTCACAACACACACACACACACACACACACACACACACACACACACACACAGATGAAAGCATATTTTCCACATGCAGCTGTTTAAAGGATCAATATATTTGTTGTGCTGTAATTCCAGACTTGACTGAGATCAGCAGCATGTTATTGATGTGTGGACATGAATAGGTGTATGAATGTTGTGCTGACATTTGGATGATGTCTGTAGAAGGCTGACATTATGATGATCCACAATAACACAATGACAAAGTCACTCTGCTCATTTTAGGGAGAAGCTCATTGATGAGGACAGAGTAATGTTGAGCTCCACATTTACAACCTGAACACATCTGATTGGATCAGAAATGGATTTTAATCTTCATCATTTATTCTTTATTCAGGTTGAGTTCCTGCAGTTTGACAGAGATCAGCTGTGCTTCTCTGGCCTCAGCTCTGAAGTCCAACCCCTCCCATCTGACAGAGCTGGACCTGAGCTTCAACAAGCTGCTGGATTCAGCAGTGAAGCCTCTGTGTGATCTGGTGGAGAGTCCAGACTGTAGACTGAAGACTCTGAGGTCAGTAGAGGGTTGGAGTCAGTCCATGCTGGTCTCAGCAGTGTTGTACTAAACACAGTTAGTATCAAAGCACAGATCCAGTATTTCCTGTAAACCTCCAACCTTCTCAGCAGCTGCTTTCCTCAGTGAAGCTGTGAGAGGAGAATGGTGACGGGCTTCAGGATTGGACAGAAAGACAGAGAGAGAGAGAGCAGTCAGCCAATCAGATGAGCCAGAAGCTTGTTGTGATCATGTGTTTGAGTTGATGTGAAGACGTCTGTTGTTGTTGTGTTCGTGTCTCCAGCAAATAAAGCTGGATTCCAGCTGACAGCATTCCAAGATGTACAGAGACAGAGGTCCTCCTTCATCACACTGTCCAACCATCACATCTGATCTCAGAGTGTTTGTTCTCTCATTTCAGTGTCTATAAGTGTGTCTATAAGTGAGTCAATCACTGGCTAAATACTGGCTAACAGTA
This sequence comes from Chaetodon auriga, assembly GCF_051107435.1. Lineage (NCBI taxonomy): Eukaryota > Metazoa > Chordata > Actinopteri > Chaetodontiformes > Chaetodontidae > Chaetodon > Chaetodon auriga. Next base: position 1,263,589 of record NC_135094.1, on the reverse strand, counting down.
CTTTCTGACTTTGCTGACATCATATCGTCAAACTCAGTGCTGTGTTGTTTGGTCATTTGGGCATCACATGGCGTGAAATGTTGAACTTGTGTAGCAGCGCCTCACAGTGGGTGTGATGAACTGATCAGAGTCAGGGGCAGCTGATGATCAGGCAAACTCGACTTTGAATCCAACTTTTCTGCTTACTTCACTACAATGATTTTATTTACAGAGCACTTGTCTTTTAAACAAGATACAATGGTGGAATGCTGTAAAAAGTATAATGATGATATTAAAACAGCATTAAAACAAAACAAGAACAACAACTTTATTTCCACTGTGGACTTGAGTGAAATCTGCAGAGTAAACAGACTTGATGGCCAAAGTCTCTGCAGGTGTGTGAGCTTCCAGCTCAGTGTGTTCACTCCAACACGTTAACATGAGAGCTGAGAGGAAGCTGGCTACGCTACACAGCCGCTGCACTTGTGGTCTGAACAGGACTGAAGTCCCTGCTGCTCTTTATACTGGATGTGCTGCATCACTGACTGCCAGCTGATGAAGGAGTCTCTGTGAACTCTGACTGATGACGTCTGTTGTCTGTCTTCTTCTCTCATCAGATGGAAGCGATCAGAAAGGTGATTGGCCGAGAGCCGATCAGCTGTGTCCTGATGATCCAGAGAGGTTGAAGCAGCAGCAGCAGCAGCTTGTGTGTGGAGAGGCTCTGACTGGGCCGTGTTACTGGGAGGTCGAGTGGAGAGGAGAGCTTCATCCAGCAGTGACTGACAGAGGAATCCCAACAAGTGGAGATGACTGTCAGTGCTGCAGTGTGAACTGCTCTGAGATCAGCTCCACTGTCAGACACAATGTCAAGTCCAGCATCCTCCCTGTGTGTTCCTGTGGATGTGACAGAGCATCATCAGTGTATGTGGACTGCTCTGCTGCTGCTCTGTCCTTCTACACAGTCTGTGCACACACACTGAGACTCCTCCACTCCCTCTGCTCCTCACTCACACACCTCCTCCACCTGGATTTTATCTTGTCTTTTTCATTCTTTCAGATATTCTGAACCCAACGTGCCTCAACAGATTACTCCTGTTTGTGACAACATGAGTGTAGATGAACACTTTAAACTGGTTTCCTCTGGTTTGCTTCCTGTTGCAGCTCCCCCCTGTGGATCGATGGAGTGTTTCAGTTCATTTCCACATATTTCTGAATAGCAGTGCAGGTAGATATTACTTGTATAAAGTGGCCTCTCTGAAGTTCTGCTTATTACCACCACTTCCAGCCTTTTCTCATATCCTAACAGATTTGCTTGTAACAAACAAAGAAGCAGATAAAAGCTGAACAAACTCTGGATTCAAGGCTTCACTTCAGTTTCGCAACTGACTGCGAACACGTTGTGTCATCAATGTGTATCTTATTAATGTAAAAATGATTTATGATGGGTATTAATGTGTAAAAAATCTGAATTGATTATCTATAGATAGATTGTAGACACTTTACTTTCACCATGTTTAGAAATTGATTGACAGCCAAGAAAATAATCCTGATCTGTTTTTTGTTGGAAATCAAATGAATCATGTTTCTGAGGCCAAATGAAGAAACAAAGACATCAGCAGACTCCAGAGGAGCTCTGTAGAAATAAATGACGGTGTTTAATTCTGTGTCATGTTTCAGTCTCATGCAAAACATGTAGTTTGTGTTTCATGCTGTCTTCAAGTCACTGCTCAATAGACTTCCCCTGTGAATGTGTAAAGGTGCAGTACCAGCAGGGGGCGATGATGACGGCCGATCGCTCCCGTCCCTCCTCAGGGTTGGGGTTCAGGTTCGTTGGCTGAGCCGGTCTTCGATGTGGATGTTGAGTTTTAAAGGTGTGTGTAAACAGTCTGTGGTGGTGTGTGAGACGCTGCTGTCTCAGTCTCCTTGAGGCGTGTGCAGATCGGTTCAAACACGGCCATCTCCCCTCCAGGTGGTTCCAGAGTCAGAGCCTCCAACTGCAGGTGTGACACCAGCCATGAACCTGCTTCCTCCAGCCTGCCGCACCTGCTTCCATAAGACATGACGGCCAAAATAAACTGCTCAAACTTTTCCTTCACAGGAACACAGAGTCTGAGCTGCCTGCAGACCGTTACAGATGAGGTGATGACACTTTGAGGCTGTGGAAGAGTCAGGTGACAGGATGTCCATGTTAACCTGCTCCAGACAAGCTCCACGTCAGTGGAACATGAAGGAGCTGACGTTCAGCTGTGTTGGTCTGTCAAAGAACACGTTTAGCACCTTAGTTGTCAAACAGTTGTTAAACAGACCAGAATTATTTACATCATTTAAGTATCAACATTTTGACCAAAACTCAATAAATTTCAGTCTGTTTAAACCACGAGATGCTCTTAAATAACTGATCTGAGAGCTGACCTCACGCACATTCATTTATGTATTCAGGATTTTGGGAGATATTAACAGAGTCCAACCTTAACCCAAGTCCTCACCCTCAAACGTAAAGATGGACATTGTGGGGACCTGCATTTTGTCCCCACAAGGAAGGCAAGTCCCCACAGTGTGACTGTGGAAGCAGATATATGTCCCCACAACATGTGTAATGCATGGATACACACACACACACACACACAGGGATTTCCTGTAAATGGAGAGGGGAGGAGCAACAGTGATCATGTGACCCAGGCTCAGGAGAGCAGGAAGAGAACCAGAGCAGACGGAGCAGAGCTGAGGTCTGAGGCAGGGTGAGTGTCAATCCAACATTTTCATGAGTTCACTGTTAAAGTGTGAGTCCGTTTTCTGCCTGTGGACTGTAGAGGACAGACATGTTAGAATGAAGTCAACAGTTTGACTCAGCTGTGGACACAAAGTCATGATTGGCTGAAGAATAAACAGGAAACCAAGTGAAAGCCGAGAAAACAAGCAGCTGACCAGGTGAACTGATGGCTGGATTTACTGTACTGTAAACTCTGAGTGTGTGTGTGTGTGTGTGTGTGTGTGTGTGTGTGTGTGTGTGTGTGTGTGTGTGTGTGTCTTCGTTCCTCTCAGACTGACTTCAGAAGATGAGTGTTTACTTGGAGGAAGAGGAGGACAGAGCAGAGTCTCCAGTGTCCAACTGTCTGTCCATGAAGAGCGACTTTTGCAGTGATGAATCTCCACGTGCCAGTCATGAACCTGGACCCTCAGACTCAAAGTAAGACCCTGTTTGTGCTGTAAACTGACCTGTCGAAGCATTTAGGATGAAAATAAAATGTTCTGCTGAGAGATTTATATTCACAGTGCAGAACTTTTGGTGCCAGTACTGTTTCAGACTGAGATTAATCTTAGTCTTGGTTTTATAGGCACAAACTACTGATGGTTTTCTGTAGCAGAACACACGAGAACCTCCATTTCAGAATTTCCACTTGAAGACCACATTCAGAGACTTTTGCCCTCACGTTGAAGTGACTTTGTTGGTTTGGTTCTTTCTCAGATCAGCTGTTATGAGCAGATGCATCTTGAATGAGTTCAGCATGTGGTGAATACGTCACTTGTAGAAAAGCTTTGCTCACCTTGGTTCTGTGTGTGGACGGTTTGAGTTTGCTCTTTAACAAAGTGCTTCTGTAAAACATGAAGAAGAAGAACATCAAAGCTCATTGGTCCACTTACTAATGATTGAGAGCTTGCAGTGCTTTGAGCTCAGATTCTGTCCATCATATATTGTTCCCGAAGGTCAACAACAAACATCATGGACAGTAAAAGTTATCAGCTGATTGAAACAGAACAGAAAATGGTCAAATGTACATTTGGACCACTTGTGTTTTTTAGAATGTCTGAATTGCATTTATGTCTTTACAGAAAGAGGAAGAGGAGTCATGTTTGTCTGGAGGAGACGCCGTCCTGCTGTGGTTTGTGTCAGGACGTCCTGAAGGATCCAGTCTCTACCAGCTGTGGACACTGGTTCTGCAGACAGTGCATCACCTCATACTGGGACCAGTCTGCTTCATCAGGAGACTCCTGCTGTCCCCAGTGTGGAGAAAGATCCAGAACAAGATGTGGACTGCAGACAGTCAGTCAGACCTGCACTGTACAAAGTAAGACTGTCCATCTGTCTGCTGATGGCATCACGTCTGTTTTAATCTCGTCTGCAAATCAACTTCAAGCGTGCAGCTAACACTAGTGTTCAGGCTACAGTCGGTAGCTAATTAGCTCATCAGTGTCAGAACATTCTACACCTTAAAATCCTGATCATATCCTCTCACTTCACTTGTTCCTTATTATCCTTGTTATTTCACATATCAGCCTCATTTTACTGTTCACTGATTGCTTTAGTCATATCAGAGCTTTACTAACTTACAAACCGAATACTTCCTGCAGCTGCTTCACACGAAAGTTTTACACCAGCAAACCAGGACAAGGCTTTTATTGTGAAGCAGCCACAGGAAATGGAGTGTGTTTGTCACTGAAATTCACAGTGCATTGTTAGCGTTGCTATTCATTGAACATGGGTCAGGTCACCAACAGTCAGAGGAGAGAGAAAAAGGAGGATTTCAGATGTTCCTTGACAAGCTGACAACTGTTCTCAAATAACCAGGTTCTCAAAATCATTTTCTTGTTCTCACATTTCTTCTTCTCTCTCAGCAGATGGTGGTCTTCAGGAGGTTTTAGATGAACATAAGATCAGTCTGAGGAGGAGATGTGAACGTGTGACTGAAGGAAGTGATGAAACAGGAAGTGGAACCCTCCTCAACAGGATCTACACTGAGCTCTTCATCACAGAGGGACAGAGTGAAGAGGTTAATACCCAACATGAGGTGAGGCAGCTTGAGACAACTTCCAAGATGAAGACCCTCCATGAGACCCCAATCAAGGTCCAGGACATCTTCAAAGCCTTACCTGACCAACAGAGACACATCAGAGTGGTCCTGACGAACGGCGTCGCTGGCGTTGGAAAAACCTTCTCGGTGCAGAAGTTCACTCTGGACTGGGCAGAGGGCTCGGAAAACCAAGATGTCAGTGTGGTGGTTGTGCTTTCGTTCAGGGAGCTGAACCTGATCAAAGATGAGCAGTACAGTCTTCTCGGGCTGCTCCGTGTTTTCCATCCAACATTACAGAAGGTGACAGCAGAGCAGCTGGCTGTCTGTAAGCTTCTGTTCATCTTTGACGGCCTGGATGAAAGCAGACTTTCACTGGATTTCACCAACAATCAGCTCGTTTGTGACGTCACACAGAAGTCATCAGTCAACGTGCTGCTGACAAACCTCATGGAGGGGAATCTGCTTCCCTCGGCTCTGATCTGGATAACTTCCAGACCTGCGGCGGCCAATCAGATCCCTCCTAAATGTGTTGACAGGGTAACAGAAGTACGAGGCTTCACTGACGCCCAGAAGGAGGAGTACTTCAAGAGGAGGTTCAGTGATGGAGATCTGTCCAGCAGAATCATCTCACACATCAAGACCTCCAGGAGCCTCCACATCATGTGTCAAATCCCAGTCTTCTGCTGGATCACTGCTACAGTTCTGGAGCACATGTTGACTCCAGACCAGAGAGGAGAGCTGCCCAAAACCCTGACTGACATGTACTCACACTTCCTGCTGGTTCAGACAAAGAGGAAGAAGCAGAAGTATGATGAGGGACATGAGACGAGTCCACAGGAGCTGATAAAGGCTGATGGGAAAGTTCTTGTGAAGCTGGGGAGGCTGGCGTTTGAGCATCTGGAGAAAGGAAACATCATGTTCTACCAAGAAGACCTGGAGCAGTGTGGTCTTGATGTGACTGAGGCCTCGGTGTACTCAGGAGTTTGTACAGAGATCTTCAAAAGAGAGTGTGTGATCTTCCAGAAAACAGTCTACTGCTTTGTTCATCTGAGCATTCAGGAGTTTCTGGCTGCAGTCTACATGTTCCACTGTTACACCAACAGGAACTCAGAGGTCCTGAAGGCTTTCCTGGGAAAAGACTACAGTAAGTCACCCCTCGATGTCCTGATGAGGAGAGTCAATAAGATATCGCTTGAAAGTGAAAATGGTCACCTGGACCTGTTTGTTCGCTTCCTTCATGGCCTCTCTCTGGAGTCCAACCAGAGACTCTTAGGGGGTCTGCTGGGTCAGACTAAAAACAGTCCGAAAATCATCCAGAGAGTCATCAATGATCTGAAGGAGATGAAATCAAAGTTCATCTCTCCTGACAGAAGCATCAACATCTTCCACTGTCTGATGGAGATGAACGACCGCTCAGTACATCAGGAGATCCAAGAGTTCCTGAAGTCAGAGAACAGATCAAGGAAGAAAATCTCTGAGATCCACTGCTCAGCTCTGGCCTACATGCTGCAGATGTCAGAGGAGGTTGTGGATGAGTTGGACATGAATAAGTACAGAACATCAGCGGAGGGACGACTGAGACTGATTCCAGCTGTGAGGAACTGCAGAAAGGCTCTGTAAGTCCAGATGTGATTAACATTATAAAGCAATGTAAAACAGAAGCCATCAGTGTTACAGTAAAGATCAAGACTGTACAAACAAAATGGAAATTTCTATACGATAAAGGTTTTCCTCCACTGGTATTCCACAGTTTATGCATCCAGTGCAGCATGATGTGCCTCATGTAGAAGCAAAAAATAATAACGATGATGAATATGATAAAACCATAAAAACTAGAAAAATAGAATAAAGTAGAATTAAAACAACAGGATCAGATGAAATGAAGACACTTCAGGAGAAAGTGATGTTAAAAAGTTGTGGCTTAAGATTTCGTTTAAAGGCGTCAACAGATGAAGAACCCCTCAGTCCTTCAGGGAGGCTGGTCCAGAGTTCTCGGGCATAATTAACAGAGGCTGCCTTTCTGTCCCTTTAAGTTCTGGCCTCAGGAACAATGAGGAGGTTTGAGTCAGAGGCGTTCTTTCTGACTCTGGAAATATTCCTTAAATTATCTATATAATCAGTTTTGTTTTGTTTTTTAAGTGTTATGTTACTTGTGATCACAGGCTTTCTAGTTGTGGACTGTCCAGGACTCACTTTGAAGTTTTGACCTCAGCTCTGAAGTCCAACCCCTCCTGTCTGAGAGAGCTGACCCTGTCTGGAAACGATGTGATGGACTCAGGAGTGAAGATGCTGTCTGCTGGACTGGAGAGTCCACACTGTAGACTGGAGACTCTGAGGTCAGCTCCTGGTTTTTGCTCTTGTTCAGTGTATTTGTGCTGTTTGCACAAGAACTGACTGAAATTTCCAAGCAGTTTCAGTCAGTGATATTGACCCATTTGCACTGATGAAGAATAACCAAATTTTTTGCTATTGTCACACATGCACTCTGTGCAATATAATGAAAAATTATAATGGAAGCGTCGTCATGTCATTGGGACTTTGGTTGAGTTTTTGGAGATCCAATTGGAGAATTCCGTCAAACGTATGGGCGTGAAAACTCCCAATGAGCACTCTGCTTTATGTATTGGCAAGTCATTTCCCATCAAACATTTCACTTCCGGAGCTTGAGCAGACAAACCATGGACGTATTGTAATAGCCGAACACTGGACCCAAAGTTGACATCTTTTCAGCGTCCAGGCCACTTCCAGATGTACATGGACCACTGGATACAAGTACAATTTACAATTACAATTTGTCATTTGGCAGATGCTTTTATCCAAAGCAACGTACATATGAGATTTTCATACAACACAAGCAAGGTTATAGACTGGAGAGAACAACAACAATAAGTGCCCTAACGCAACTTTCTGGTCCAACTGGACATAAGTGCTACGAGACAGTGCTACGAAGTAGTCGACTGAGAGTTGACTCTCGTTTCTTTTATGAAGATCAAACGTCATTGGCTCAAAACTATAGTCATCTCTCTGACAGTGCTGGTCCATCAGAAAGATGCTTTTTGAACTGCAGAGGATTTTCATGGTAATATCACGAGTGGCCAATGAGGAAAGCCGAGGCATTGGTGAAATATCCAGCTCTTGTAATACATCCATGAGAGAAACTGCAGTGCCGAGCTCTCACCACTGCCCTCGTCATTGTCCCGTGAGGTTTTCATATATCACGTAGTCCAGCCTCAGAGCGAGTCAGACAAAATATAGACCATCGTTTGATGCACTCAGCAAGACTGCGATTAAAATCAGGTCTGTGTGGGTCGAGCTCATCTCAAATAAGCCTTATGACAACAGAGCAACATTTGTGACCTGCACAAAGTGGGATTTGTTCCTCTGTGAGGCGTTTTTTATCACGTTTTCAATCACGCTTATGGGAGCGCTACAGTCTTTCGTCTCCTCAGTCGGCTGCTTCCTCAACAGGGCCTGCAACAAACTGAGGAGAGTAGTGCAAAACTAGAGGAAGTGACATCGCGAAAATGTCAACGGTCACACTACAAAGTAAAAGATGTGAGGTAAACACAAAGAGAAAAATAACAGAACAGGATTTTTATCTGCATCATTTATTCTTTACGCAGATTGAGTTTCTGCAGGATCTTACAGATCAGCTCTCTGGTCTCGGCTCTGATGTCCAACCCATCCCATCTGAGAGAACTCGACCTGAGTGGCAACTCCTTCATGAAGGACTCCGGACTGAAGCCGCTGTGTGATTTCATGGAGAGTCCAGCCTGCAGACTGGAGGCTCTGGGGTCAGACACCATTTTTTACTTCTGTGCTGAGATTAACATGATGTGAAAGTTGTGTTGACAGTAATCGGCAGTTCCTTTTCAGCCATTGATTAAACGGCTCAAAACTCAATCCTGTTCATCGAAATTACATATTTAGAAACTTTTCCCCCGAAAACAATCCCATCATGCCTTGCACTGGCTTAGATGTAGCTCTCCAGCTCTGTGTAGTCTGTCCAGATCTAAGCTGTCCACCCCTCCACCGCTCACCTGCATCTTCAACTCTGCTCATCAAACACCTCATCAGCAGCTTCACCATCTGACAAACTGATCTCTGGAACCTTTGCAGCAACTTTCTTCATCAACACCTCGAAGTCATGTAAGATGTCCTGTCAGTATTTGACAGGAATCCTCATGTATCCTGGCACGCTAACACTGGCTAATGTTAACCAGCACACTGCAGATTGTTCAGATAAAACACTTGAAGCAGTCAACATTGACTGTTGGTTTCGTACTGGTGTAGAACCCTGGTCTCCTGTGTGAAAGTTGTGTATGTGATGAATGCAGTGAGATGGTGAAAAAAGTCAGATTTTAAAACTGAAGTCTCAATAACAAAGAAACACCAGTGTCGATCTGGTTCACAGACCCTTTACTGGATAAACTTTGATACCCAGTGAGGCAGATAAACAAGGAGGTGGGGGCCTGTTGTGTGGTGGTAAGGGCAGGATAGTTTTTAGCTCTCTTTTAAAAATATCCAGTGAGCTGCTTCCCTGATATCTTGAGGTAGTGTGTTCAGAGCCACTGCTTTGTAAGACAGCAGGAAGTGATCTCTGACCAACCTCCTTCATCTGCTTCCTCACTGCGAGCGCAATCTGCACCACCACCAGCTGCTTCTCCCACCACACTGGTTATTGGTGATTCAATGGTGAGGCGCTCCTGTAGAAGATCAGCAGAGACATACTGTTTGCCAGGTACTAAGGTGGCTGGCATCCTGGACAAGATCCCCAGCCTCGTGGCAAAACACGTTATCCTTCATGTCGGCTACAACGATGTTTCCAACCATCTCCGTCATTAATTCTTTTTTCAGGTTGAGTCTCTGCGGTTTGTCCAAAGTCAGCTGTGCTTCTCTGGCCTCACTTCTGAGGTCCAACTCTTCCCGTCTGAGAGAGCTCGACCTGGGTCACAACAAGCTGTATGATTCAGGAGTGAATCTGCTGTCTGCTGCACTGCAGAATCCACGCTGCAGACTGGAGGCTCTGGGGTCAGACAAAATTTTTTACTTCTGTCCTGAGATTAATATGATGTGAAAGTTGTGTTGACAGTAACCTGCAGACATGAGGCTGATATTATTCTGATCCACACTGAGTATCTTCATGCTGAAGTCTGAAACCTCTTTAACTCTTTATTTTTCATTTTATATTCGACATCAGATTATTTTGATAAATGATCGGTAAAATACATAAACACAATGAATAAAGTCGTATCATCTGACCTTCAGCGGTATGTCTTGGGTGAAGAGAGGGGCTGAGCTGTCAACTGATCACCACCTGGTGGTGAGTTGGATCCGCTGGTAGGGGAGGAAGCGGGACAGACTGGCAAACCCAAACATACTGTGAGGGTCTGTTGGGAACGTCTGGCAGAACCTGTCAATGGAGCGTGAGATTGACAGGCGGATCGGTGCAGCTGCAACAGTAATGCGGTCGCTGTATCGGTCTGTCGTGGTGGTGGTACCGGTCAATCTATGTTCCTACCCTCACCTACGGTCATGAACTTTGGGTCATGACCAAAAGAATGAGGTCCCGAATAAGCGAGAGAAGATGGATGGATGGACAATGAATAAAGAAATAGTATTATTATAGTATCTATTTCAACTATCGCCCTCATCCTTGGGAGGGTCAAGGGGCAACCGATCCAAACTGACACAGACCCTGGACAGGTCGCCAGTTCATCACAAGGCCGACACACAGAGACAAACAACCATTCACACTCACATTCGTACCTCTATCAACTGTCATACAATACCGAATAGATTCAGTATTTGCTTTTTCTTATGTTTTTATGACACTATGTGACGTTTATAACGACCAAATAGTTTAATTGTTTAGTTATATAATTTGTTCTTCATTCAGGTTAAGGTTCTGCAGTTTGTCAGAGATCAGCTGTGCTTCTCTGACCTCAGCTCTGAAGTCCAACCCCTCCCATCTGACAGAGCTGGACCTGAGAGGAAATGATCTGCAGGATTCAGCAGTGAAGCCTCTGTGTGATCTGGTGGAGAGTCAAGACTGTAGACTGAAGACTCTGAGGTCAGTAGAGGGTTGGAGTCAGTCCATGCTGGTCTCAGCAGTGTTGTACTAAACACAGTTAGCATCAAAGCACAGATCCAGTATTGTCATTTATTTGGTCCAAATATTTTTTTTAGAATGGAGTCCATATTTACATATTTGTAATATATATATGTAATATTTGTAATATCTGTAATATTTCACATACAATAAACCCTTAACAGCAGTAAATCCATCCATACAGTTAACAGTGAATATCTGTGTTTGTGTGGTGATGATGCATTCAGGGACAGTCAGCCCTTTATATCCACTGTGAACTTGAGTGAAATCTGCAGAGTTAACAGACTTGATGGCCAAAGTCTCTGCAGGTGTGTGAGCTTCCAGCTCAGTGTGTTCACTCCAACACGTTAACATGAGAGCTGAGAGGAAGCTGGCTACGCTACACAGCCGCTGCACTTGTGGTCTGAACAGGACTGAAGTCCCTGCTGCTCTTTATACTGGATGTGCTGCATCACTGACTGCCAGCTGATGAAGGAGTCTCTGTGAACTCTGACTGATGACGTCTGTTGTCTGTCTTCTTCTCTCATCAGATGGAAGTTGTCTCACTCGCAGTGAGAGCAATCAGAAAGGTGATTGGCCGAGAGCCGATCAGCTGGGTCCTGATGATCCAGAGAGGTTGAAGCAGCAGCAGCAGCAGCTTGTGTGTGGAGAGGCTCTGACTGGGCCGTGTTACTGGGAGGTCGAGTGGAGAGGAGAGCTTCATCCAGCAGTGACTGACAGAGGAATCCCAACAAGTGGAGATGACTGTCAGTGCTGCAGTGTGAACTGCTCTGAGATCAGCTCCACTGTCAGACACAATGTCAAGTCCAGCATCCTCCCTGTGTGTTCCTGTGGATGTGACAGAGCATCATCAGTGTATGTGGACTGCTCTGCTGCTGCTCTGTCCTTCTACACAGTCTGTGCACACACACTGAGACTCCTCCACTCCTTCTGCTCCTCACTCACACACCTCCTCCGCCTGGAGCCTGGACCTGAACCTTCAACCTGGACCTGGACTTTGTTTTGTACTTTCATGATGACTTTTATTTATTCTGGTTCTTTTGTTTCCACCAGCAGAGATTCAGAGGACGACTGACCTGCTGGCATCAGACGTCCAACATGACACCAACAGAAACAAATATGTCTGATCTGTTGTTCCAGGATCGTGGTTGATGGTTGTTGCTCAATTCAAGTGCATAAATCTGCTATTTGTAGAGCTGGAAGAGCAGTCGCACCATCATTATGTCATCACCTAAACGATGACGTGAAATTTCCAGCTCAGCCTGGGCAACACGACCCATCAGAACCTGGACCAGATGCTGGTTTCCCCGACAGGCTTGGCTGTGTCGATGGTGCCACGTCAGAATCAAGACGAGACAACAACACGTTGTTATATTTGTGGCTTGGACATTATGTGTGCGAGCTGCTGAACTTCTGCCACATTTAATCTGTTCCTGCATCTCTTTGGTCGTGTTTGTGATCTGTGATGTGTTCCTTTCATCTGTAAACTTACTGAGAAATGAGGGAAGTTTTGTGGGATGTGGATGTGAAGCATGAATCATTGAAGCTTCTCTCTGCTCCGCCTGCTGATGTCAGCAATATTTCATCATCATTCATGAAGGGGAGCAGCTTTCTGTGGATTTGATTGTTGGACGTCACTGTCTGACGATGTGTTGTATTATTACAATTGTCCTTTTCTAAACACTGATTAAAGAGCTGTCGGTCAAGGCACACAATATTTCTGTTTTATTGGAGTGCGTACAGTCTTATTCTCCTGCTCCACCCTCACCACACCTCCCCTCTACACCTGTCCCCCTCTCCTCATGCGAATACAACACTTTAAAAAACAAAGAGTTGTGTTCATCAGATCAAACGTGTTCACAGCCGTCATCACGTCAGCATGAGCTGATTTCACACAGGAAACGTGTCAAATTTGATTTCATTTGTGATGTTTAAATGTTCATTTTGAGTCATTTGAAAGAGTTAAAGGGGTCAAATAGTGAAAGCTGGAGGTGTGACAGGACAGGTGAATCAGAGGAAACCCAGTTCCAGAGTAACTCAAAGCTCTCTGTGGTTAATGATGGACTTCATTCCTTCAGGATCACTTCTGGACGTGCTGGGTGGGACTGAAACTGCAGCCCAGGAGCCTCCATGATGCTCGTGACCGTGGGTGACTCCGACGCTTCGTGTTGTCTTTGTTTGTCACTGTGAACAAAACAAATGTGACGCCGTGTGACAGCCTTAAGAGCAGCAGCTGCTCTCATTGGTCAGCGCACGCCGCCTCTCCTGGTTTCTCTTCCACAGCTTTGTCGTGCATTCAGTTGCTGAGTCGCACACACGCAGTTACCACGGCAACAGCCAAACTTGATTCACTTCCTGCTGTGTTCTCTGCTGCTCTGCATCCGACCCACTGAGGTGTTTTCAGAGCAGCAGTGACTCGTCCTCAGACTCGGTCATCTCCACTCTTTGCTTCTGTTTTTCTGTTTTTCTCTGCAGCAGCTCCGGCAGGTCACTCAGGCACGTGGTGGTTCGGCTTGTTCAACAGGAGCATTTCCACTCAAGAGTCCCAAATGTGAGTTGACCATGACAGAATAATTCACTTTGAATGAAAGTACGTGAGGTGAAATACCATTATTAAATCATTATTTTTCAATATCGTGACTGATTAAAATGTGTTTTGTGTGAAATCTTTTTTTTTGTGACTATAGCACGAACATCTGAGAAAAAAGAAGAGCGTCTGTCACTGTTCGATTCAGAGGATTCAGAACATATTGAAGCTGAATGTGTCTTCACTCGCAGATGGCAGATCCGGACTCTCCAGCTGAGGTTTCACAGGAGCCCGTCGTTCCCCCAGCTGGCAGCTCTGAGCCCGGGCTGAACGGCCACGCTCCTTCCCTGCATGCAGAGCTCCAGGCAGGGGAGCAGGAGGACCGGGACGGCCCTGAGGGGGACGAAGAGGAGGAAGAGGAAGGAGACAAGGCCTTGACTAAACCCAGGCCTCCTCTGCTGCAGCTCTGCAGGGGTACAGACAACACACTGATTCATATTTCTCCGTCAATGGCAGAAAAACAAAATACAACATAAAATAATGAAAACAGAATGATAAGACTGTGTGTTCAGGCACTTTTTCAGGTATTTCTGTTGTTTTTAGGTTTTACTTTTGTTCATTTTTTGTGCTTTTCTCGTCTAATCCTCAGATGCAACCAGCAGAGGACACCGGCGAATCGGAGGCCAGAACCTGAGGGCCAGTAATCACCTGTCCTCTCCGGCAGCTGCTCCACCCCCGACTGCTGCCACTTCTGTGAGTAAACAGTGACAGCCGCCGGCCACAGGAGGCGCTGTGATGCTGGGATGCCGACATTTTTCTTAGAAACTGACAAAAAGATCTAAAGTATGAGAGCAGATAAATGAAGAAGGTTTCCTCGATGTCTGGTCTTATGAGATGATTCACACCTGGAAACAGCTGGACCATGCCAGGTGCTGCCATGGTCCAGCTGTACAGAGACTGACTTCTGTCCAGGTGTCAGGTAAAAGGACGGCGCTGCTGTCCAACGAAGCGAGGAGAGAAATAGCGAAGCAGGCAAGAGCCCTGAAGGAGGAGAGACGAGTGACGCTGGACCCTCGCCACAAATACTTGGTCTGCAGGTTGGTGGACGCAGGGACCCTGGTGGAGGCGGAGGTGGAGGACGCGCTCGTCTCTGATGACAAGGTAACATCTCAGTCCGGCTCTCAAACTCCAAACTCAGAAGTGAACTCTGCTGTGTTCAGTCTGAGGATCAGTCACATCTGATTTTTTCAGTTCAGTCTGATCGATGATTTCTTTGCTGCGAACGGTTCCAAGAAGCTGATTTTCTTCTATCAGGATGTGAAACAGGTAAACTTTCCTCACATGAAAAGTCTGTCTTCATTAATGTGTCTTCTCTCTGTGATTTGACCTTTTGTTTTCTCTCTTTATCTGATTTCTGTGTCCTTCTCATCATCATCACTTCATCTTCTTTTTCTCCTCAAATATCTGCCCTCTCCTCCCTTTGTCCTCCTTGTCTGTCTCTGTTCTGTGTGTCTTCCCGACCAGACTCTGTCCTCCAGTCCTCCGTCCTTTGTGGATGCAGCAGCCTCAGCTGTTGCTCAAAGGAAACTCTTCCTCACTACAGGGAGCTCTGAGGTAGTCATCATCATCTTCACCAGAAGACAGTCACACTCTTTGACTTGTCCTGACCTCACAGAGGGAGCGGAGAATTTTCCACTGAGGAGGTGCAAACCTCACTAACGCTTGTCTCAAACAAATCATCCTGACGAGGAGCGACATGAGGAACCACGAAAGAAGGCGAAAAGTTCCTGCCATTGAAAATACGTCTGAGGTTTTTTGCACCCAATGGGATGTGAGAGACTCTGGGTGGAGTCTGTGTGGAGGACAGCTCCTGCTGTCACTCTGCAGACAGTGGACAAGGTGTGACGGTCTGAATCAGATCAGGCTGGGGAGCCCAGATTTAGTTTCACTCTGAGCTCAGAACAATGCTGCTTCGCGTCTGCCGCTGTCGGGCCTTAGAGATCTTAACTGCTCTGGTTGAGTCTGTGTTGTGTTGCCATGGAAGGAAATCCTGTGTGCTGCTTTGTTTGGGGGTTAGCGAGGTGACAAACACCTTCAGCAGACATTACACAGCATGGAGACTGCATGCAAAGTAGTCTGACCCGGGGAATGTGGACTGATTGGGCTATTGTCCCGGTCTGTCTCTATGAGAAACTACAAACTGAGCAGTAAGAAAGGTGTTTAGGAAGCTTCACTCAGCTCATTCAGCATGTTTCCTCATCTCTGGTGGGATCGCCTACGTTCCATCAGGCCTTTCTGAGACAGCAGTGCAGAATAAACACAGAGACTGAAAACTTGAGGATTGACTCAGCTGACACTGGTTTCCAGTCCAGATTGATGGGCTGCATGAAATCCTGGACCTTAGACTGTAGAAATTCTGAATTTGCGTGCATACGATCTCCGAAAAGAAAGAAACATTCAGTCTTTTCTTCTGGACTCAGGTTGAGTTCCAGTTTTAAAGGCATCAGACTTTTCAGGGCAGGTTTAAAATTTTAGGTCCGTCTTGTTGTCACAGCAGACTGTCCTCCAGCTGCAGAGCCGTGTCTTTATTTGTGAGACATGCTTCTGATGGTGGAATTGATCACAGTGCGTGAACCATGTGCAGCCAATTGAACTGAAGCTTTCTGTTTTTTTGCAGCCTCTGCTGGGGAAGTGTCTGTTCTTCCTGAGAACCACTGACAAGGCCATAACCACCGCTAACGTCCAGCAGGTCTGTAACTTGACTTTGTCCTCGTCTCTAGGAGGCTGGACAGACCCTGCTGACTCGGCACGTCTCGTACAGAAGCCGCTGTTATCCACCTGTGTAACATCGCTGTGGTACCTACTTTCCAGGAGGTGAACTTTGGCGTGTTGGACTGCCGTGATGGCAGCGTCCTGAACAGTCTGGAGACTCTGCTGGCTCACATCATGTTACCGGCCCTGACCTCACAGCAGGTACACACCTCCACCTGAAAGGCTTCTTTACTCAGATTCATCTCTTTAGTTGGTTATCAGAAGATTGTGAGCAAACAGAGATATGTTATAAGTGCGCAGGTGTTTGACAATTCAGGGTAAGTATTAGTATCTGGAGTATTAGTATCTGCAAATACAAACCCTGAACCATCAAAGAGCTGTTAAAGCCATCTGAGGGTTTACAGGACAAGACCTGCAAACCTCCTCCTCTTCGTCCTCTGTTTGTGCCGTAAGAACAAAAACGTCAAATCGTGAAAATGAGTGTGACAGTGACGGTTACTGATGACTGTTGAGGATTCAGCCTCACTCAGATTACATTTGGACCTTTCAGCCTCGTTTCTGACCGCTGACCCTGTTTTCTGTCTAGACGTGGGGTTCAGTGCAGGAGGGCGCGTCCTGTCCAGATGTCCAGTCCTTTCTGTCTTCGGTGGACCAGTTCATCAGCAATCTGAGCTCAGCCAGAGTCAGCATGGACAGAAAGTTCCAGCTGCAGCAGGTGGACCTCCCCGATGCCGTGGGCCAGCTGAGCAGCCCTGCAGACTACACGGCTGCAGGTAGGATGGTCAACCACAGCTGCAGCTTTATTTTCTACCTGCTCCTCCTCAAAGCTACAGCGACCCAGCCAGCATCCGCTTCATTTCCCAGGCGATGTTTGATGAATCATCCCTTCAAACGACTAAATCCAGTGTTCCTGTGGAGGGAGATGTAATTACCTAATAACGTGTCAGAAAGAGATGAAGGAAGACGTGGCGAGGCGAAGGAGTCACACTGACACCTGTAGAAACGCGTTAAATGATTCTCAGCACAAAGATCAACAGCGAGGTGACGGCATGTTATGAGCCTCCATGGCCGCCGCAGAGGTCACAGTGTTCAAGAGCTTGTGCTTCTGCTCTCAGCCAATAACAGCGAGCTGGTGGAGCGTCTGGAGGGCGTGGTCTCAGTGTGGACCAACCAGATCAAGCAGGTGCTGACAGAGAGCGAGCAGATGAGGAAGGAGGCCGATGACGTGGGGCCGTCAGCTGAGCTGGAGCACTGGAAGAGACGCATGGTCACCTTCAACAGGTAGACCCACGTTATCAACGCTTGGCTGAGTCGCTTCAGGAGAGACGGAAGTTTCCTCTTTGGCCAAATAGTTTGACAGCATTTAGTTTAATGTTTTACATTCATTCGCTAGTTTCTAATGCGCGCGCGTGTGTGTGTGTGTGTGTGTGTGTGTGTGTGTGTGTGTGTGTGTGTGTGTGCGTGTGTGTGTGTGTGCGTGTGTGTGTGTGTGTGTGTCAGTCTGATGGAGGAGCTGAAGTGTCCTCATGTGAAAAGGACTCTGGGAGTTCTGCAGGTCACCAAGTCCAGAACTCTACGAACCTGGAGAGAGCTGGTAAAACCTCACTAGTTTAAACTGAAATTTAGTTTGATTGGGTTTAATTCGCAGCAGTTAGGTTTATGCTGCCAGTATCACCATTGATTAACTGATTGATTGATTGATTGATTGATTGATTGATTGTGTCAGGATGGGGACATCACCGTTGTAGCTAACGAGGCTAAGGACAACGTGAAGTATCTCTCCTCTCTGGACAAGTTCTTTGGACCGCTGGGGAAATGCACTCCGGTAAAAAACTTTACGTCTTTCACTTTAAAGCATCAACCCTCCATCTGTTTGACACCTGACGATGATGATGGTCCCTCTTCTTCCTCATATTTTACTTACACTCTCAGTAATGCGAGTCCACAATTGATGAGATGGAGGAAAGTTCTTACAGCGCTAATTTATATGAAACTATGAGACAAAGCCAGGTCGGTTACAGTTGTTGCCCAGGTTGACTGCTCACGAAGGTCCGCTCGTCACGAAACAAGACAGGGTACGTTACTACGTTCACCTGAGTTATGTGAAACACACCGTGACAGACTGACACAGTATTATACATAAAAGAAGGAATCATTCATGTTTTACATTTGCAGAATTTACAAGACAGAAATAATTAAGAATCTGTCTCAGACAGTTTCACAAAGTTTAGAAAGTTTGCCTTAACAACTTTCAAAATTGTGTGATTTTTAAAGGGAGCCTGGGGCTGCTCTCCTGCCGCCTCAGATCACTCACACACAGGATCTGCTCTGGAGGACACAGATCTGATCTCAATGAGGAGAACAAATCAAAAACACAAAGATCGGATCGTTTATGATCCAGATACCGATCGATTTTTAATGTCAGGTGTAAGTGAGGCGTAAAAGATCATTTCACTGAGCCGCTAAAGCGACTTTCCTCCGTTTCCTGCTGTGCAAACAGAATGTGAGATTTAAGGGATTTTCATTTTCTGCCTGCGTGACTTACCTTCATGCACACATAAGGCAGCATGTAGATGTTTTGTCATCATCGGTAATCCCTCCTCTTCCTCTCGCTTGGACAGACCAGTGTGCTGGAGCACATCCCTGGTCTCATGACCAGCATCAGGATGATCCACACTGTCTCTCAGTACTACAATACCTCCGACAGAATGACCTCTCTGCTGCTCAAGGTCACCAACCAGATGATAACCACCTGCAGGAGCCACCTGTTGCAGGGCGTGGCCCACATCTGGGACCACAGCAGGTACAGAAGACCAGACCACCATTAAACATGAAGATTACATCAGATGAGAAAAGAGTGTGTGTGTGTGTGTGTGTGTGTGTGTGTGTGTGTGTGTGTGTGTGTCAGGCCCGTGCTGCTGCAGCGTATCTCTGACTGCTCTAATCTGAATGTGGAGTATCAGAGGAGCTTCCAGACCATCAGAGACAAACTGAGAGAAAAGCCTGAAGACAGACAGTTGGACTTCAGGTAAAGACCAAGCAGCAGCTCGTCGCCTCAGTTTCAGTGCACTTCCTGTAACAGGTGACCTTTGCCTGCACTGCCCTCCTCTTCCTCGCTCTCTCTGTCCATCCCGTTCAGTGAGAACTACATCTTCGGGAAGTTTGATGCTTTCTGCAGGCGTCTGGAGAAGATTGGCGACATGGCGTCCACGCTGGAGAGCCTGGCCGCTCTTGAAAACATGAAGGTGAGCCAGGCTGGTTTTTAACTTCTCTTAACTATTAATATTTTCAACTATTCACTTTTTCATTCTTCTTGTGTTTCATCTTCTTTTGTCAAGCTGCAGGTGAGGGTCCATTGTTTTGGGGTTTTGGTCACGAGTTCACACATTTTTTCTTCTTTCATTCAAACGAGTTTGAATTTCCTTTTCCTCTTGATAAATTACACAACAGAAATGTAGAAAAAGCAAAACCAAATCCACATTTAACAACGCGTCAAGCAAGCGAGCGAACATGCAGAGCAGACGCAGTGAGCCTGAGCTGTGTTACAGGTGGAAGGGACGGAGAAGATTTATGTCCGCTACCAGACCATTGTCTCCACAACCAAGTCCAAGACCTACGATGTCCTGGACCACCGCAAGCTCGAGGTAACATTTAATCAGTTTTATTACAGAAAAATGCAATAAATAAAGTAGTAATAGAATGATTTGCCCAAAATAGATTGAATAAATAGCTTTTTTCTTCAAGTTTTATTTCAATATGATTCAACCTGTTTGCCAGAGCTCTTAAAAACAAGTGTAACCAGTATGTGCTGCCGCTAAAAGGGTAACTGTAACTGTAAAGACTGGACCAGATTCAGAAGGTTTTAGGAACGACGGGAGCCAAAGTATACAAGGGTATATTTCAGCTTCACTTAGAAAATAACAAACTAAAAAAATAAACTGCACACAATAAAAACAGACCCAGGTCTAGTGTTCACTGTCTCTTTAAGAGTCACAGTTCACAGTCCAACTCCAGGGTGGGACCTACGAGGAAAGGCAGGTTGGTCTCTGCCCTTGGCGATGTACATGTGTGTTCAGTTCAGTCCTACCGCACTTGATGTGGGGGTTCAACTATCATCCTCCTTTTGGCAGCGACAGGTTCTACGTTGAATGGGCTGGAACAGGTTCTCTCTACAATCGTCTCTGAATCTCTGGTGTCTCTGCTGATGTCTCTTCTGAAGTCTCAGCTCTTCTTAAGGGGACTCAAAAAAACCTGACCTATTGATGTGTGCATGCGTAACCCCCCCCCCAGCAAGTACACACAGAGGCCACCACACAGCATATAGTTGACCAATCACATGTAGCTTGAAAAGGAAAAAAAGTCATGGGACAAAAACAAAGCTGCTCCCGCCCCGGCTCCCAGGCAGTAGCCGGCTCCGATTGTTTAGAGCCGGCTGAGAGCCATTTTGTTTGTGACCGACATGTCACTAATTTCTCTACCTGTTCCACTATTTAAAAAATCGCGAAGCAACTTGGTGGGCGTTATCCTGGTAATTTCTCTGCGTGAGAAATACAAGGTGTGGCGTGGGAGCCCTCTACAACGCAACAGAAAATGTCTGAATAATTAGCAATGAAGCTAGCGGACTTTTAGGCGCTAGTTAGATTGGCTCAAATGGAAGTGATCTGCATATTATTGGCTGTTTGCCAAACTTGTCAACCAAACGCTCTCGTTTTTTTTTTTTCCACACTTCTATATACTTTTGCACTGAACATACTAACATCTGCTTTTTTTAAGACTGTGCTTATTTCATATGAAATGATATGAATTGCATGATACTTATTTAAGAATGTAAATACCGAGATGTATTTTTATTTATTTATTGTTGTCTTTTTTAATGGTTTATTTAACCCTCTGGGCTACACAAGGAAAGAAAAGCTATAAAATGCAGGAAACATTATTTAACATACGCAGAATTATCTGCACACAACAGGAAAATTTCTCTAACCAAGATTTTTAAAAACCAGTAAAAAATATCTAGTCTGGAGCGTCGGCAGTGAGCTTCAAAGTAGTGCAGTCAGACTCAAAACCAGGAGCGTCTGATGCTGACTGAACAGTTTTGTTCTCGTCAGTGTCGATCAAACTTTACTGTCTCGAGCGTTGAGTTACTCAGTGTGTCTGTGCGTCTGTGTCTCAGTTTGACAGGGACTATGCAGACTTCCAGCTCCAGGTTCAGGGCGTGTTCCAGTCTCTTCAGTCTCTGCTGGACTTCTGGTTCCAGCAGTCTCTCAGTGTGAGTTCAGCACAATCTGACCTGTAACCAGCTCGAACGTGTGTGGAGGAGACCGACCGGCATTCAATCCAGTGTTTGTGTTTCAGACGGAGCGGATGCTGGCGCTGCTGGCAGTCTTTGAGTCCGGTCCAACAGCTCGTCTGGACCTGAAGCAGCACCACCTGCTGTTGCTGCATCGCTACGGCAGAGAGCTGGAGCTGCTGAGGAAGACCTACCAGAGACAGAGAGATACGCCGCCCACCGGACGCAACCTGCCGCCGGTACCAACACCGGTCCCATCACCTGTCCCCTCACTGTCCGTCCAACTCTGCTCACTTATACTCACCGTTATTTTCATCACTGCTTGTACAGTTTGTCTGACCGACAAAGAAATCCAAAGCTAGAGCAAAGTTTTACTCTCGTGGATGACAAAGAAAAGCATCAGATTTTTTTACACACTCATAGCTTTTGGTGAATCTTCTGTCCTTCCGCCCACTGATTGACGAACCAGAGACAAGCTGCCCACAGGCTAACCTCAGCTGTCGCCCCCTCTCAGGTGGCAGGTAGGATCCTGTGGTGTCGTCAGCTTTTCAGGAAGATCGAAGCTCCCATGTTGATCCTGAAGAAGAAGCTCGATGTCCTCAAGGTACAGCCTCTGATTTCACCTCATCAGTCATGGAAATACTCCTGATCAGTGAGTCCTGAGCCTCCCTGCCTGTGTCTCCGCCAGGGACCAGAGATGACTAAAGTGATCCGCAGCTACAACAAGATGGCCGTGATGTTGCTGCAGTACGAGGTGCTGCACCTGCAAGCCTGGAGTCAGGCTGCAGAGGGCGTGCCACAGTGCCTGAACGCCGCCCTGCTGGTCCGACATGAGAACAGCAAGGTGAGTGAGCCTTCAAAGAGCTGCTGTTCATGTGACAGTCAGCCATTTTCAGATGATATCACCTTCATCTGTGTGTTCAGCACAGAGGACCCGGATGTGTTTAGCCTAGCTTAGCACAAAGACTGGAAGAAGGGGGAAAGTGCTAGCATAGCTCTGTCGGATCACCCTCTTTGATCTACATGTTGCATCTTGTCAGCTAACAAACTGCTTTCCTGCCATCAGCTCAGTGCAGCCGACAGCAGAGTTCACAACCTCATCACAAAACTGTACATCTCTGTGTCCGTTAGAGTTTGGTTTGATTGACTTGAATGACGTCTTACATCTGCACCAGAACCTGGAAGTTCTGCTTCCGCTTCTTTATCTTTCTCTCAAATGAATATTGATGATCTGTTCCTCAGGAGGTTTTGGTGAACCTGGACCCCGCGGTGCTGGAGGTGCTGCAGGAAGCCCGGTGGATGACCAAACTGGGGGCGACCGTGCCGAAGGTCATCGTAAAAATGAGCTGCAGGGAAGCGCAGCTCAAAGCTCTGTACGAGCGGTGAGAGCAGCACGTGCGGTCAGACTTCATGCTGTGGACACACATCAGTCCTCGCTGGACTTGATTGTGAAGTCAAAGTCGGTGCTCAATCTTCTATGTCAAGCTCACGTTGTCTCGACTCTCTGCTCTGGTCCAGGCTGCTGGACTTGCTCCAGGACTACAGATCGGCGGTCGCCAGGATCCCCCCTTTCCTGTCGCCTGTGATGCAGCCCTTCATCGGCCGGGTGGAGGCGGCCCTCTCGCCTGGACTCACCACGCTGTCCTGGACTGCTCTCAACACTGACGCATGTATACTTGAATGAATTAACGGATGCGGATGATAGAAAATGTGAACACGTAACTTCACTTTCATCAACATTAATGAGCGAAGAAGCAGCCAGCGATGATTCAGCCGCTCTCTCCGTCCTCCTCAGTCATCCAGAGTGTGTACCTGGCTCTCAAAGACCTGGATCAGGTGTCCAAAGTGGCCACAGACCTGCTGGAGTGCCGCATCGGTCGGCTGCTTCAGGCCGTGTCGTCCTGCTGTCTGCTGGTCCTGCCCGAGGACTCACCTGTCTCACCAGAGGAGCTGCTGCTGCAGACGGACAGCTTGGTCCAAGCTGCTGCCGTCACTCTGAGCTGGTAAAACACCGAACAGAGCGCCGAGCGAACACACAGACAGCCCGTTACTGACGTGTGTGTGTGTGTCTGTGTGTTTGTGTGTGTGCGTGCGTGTGCAGGCAGAGTCAGCAGGTAGAGAAGTACACCTTTGAGCTGATTGAGGAGCTGAAGAGGAAGATGAAGACAACAGAGACTGTTAATCTGGAGGTAATACACATGGCACGCACACACTCAAGCTATCATTTGTCATTAATTTTCCTCGCCTCCTCTCCTTATTTCCTTGTCTCCTCTCCTCTTCAGGGGTCCTTCCAGTGTCTCCATCCAGACTCCAAACAGAAGACTCGCTGTCAGTCTTGCCTTCCTTGTCTTTTCTACAACCTGATCGGTCAGCTCTGTCATCGCAACACGGAGGCCCTGGTCAAAGGTTGTCCGTCCTTCCTTCCCCGCCTTCCTGCCCTTCCTCCTCAGTTGGACTGCCTTTCCTTCAGGCCATCTTTCTGTTCTTCCTTCTCGCTTTTCCTCTCAGTCTTTACTCTCAGAGCAAAAACAAAGAACGGAAGTGAAACGTGATTTCTGCTTTGTGTTAATTGAAATGTCCTTGTTAAGCCCACAGTAACATTCAGTGCTTCACCTGCCACCAGGTAGTATTCATAGATCACTCTGCAACTTCAGCACCAGACTTTAGCTACGCTGAGGAGACTGAAAGGAAGTGGAAACATGGCCATCAGTGATTCAAGCTGTAAGATCTCAGTTCTGTTCATCCGACACTGATTCTTCTTTCTCCTCTCAGCCACCAAATCCTCTCTGGAGGCCCTGAGGAGGAGACTTCATGTCCCCAAATACCAGCCCTCCTCCTGCAGCAGCCAGTCAGCTCCTCCTCCTCCTCCTCCGCTCTTCAGAGCCTCCATCCAGCTCGCCGTCCCCAACATCGTCCTCAGACCCAGCCTGGACGACATCCAGGTTCTTCTGTCGCTCATCTGCAGCAACGTGCCGCCAACGTGCTTCAAGCTCTTTGGAGGTGTTCATTCAAACCTGCTGAGTGTGTGTGTGTGTGTGTGTGTGTGTGTGTGTGTGTGTGTGTTTCAGAGTACAGTCAACAAGCTGGTGAGTGTTGTGCTGTCTGCGACCAGAGACATCCCTCTGTGGACTTACTCTCACCTTCAGTACAAACAGCAGCAGGTACGCTCATTGCTCACCTGGCTCTGGAGACACCCGCTGCCAGACCGCCAATCACATTCCAGTATTATTCTCTCCGCCAGGTGGAGCAGGTGGCGGGTCGGGACGCAGGAGACGACATCCCGGTGAAGCCGCCGGTGCTGAGGCCTCTGGACAGACAGCTGACCGAACACAAAGACGTCACCAAGTCAGTCCAGCGGTCCAATCGTGAATGAGATGTTTTAAGTTTCTCTGCTCTTTCATTGGCTGACGAGTTTAGCATTTAGCAGCTAAAACAAAGCACATGAAGGACACACAGTTCCAGCGTTGTGCTTCAGCCGTGACTGATATTTATGTGAAAACTCCAAATAACACGTCAAATAAAAGAAACAAGAGACTTCTGACAAAAACAAGAACAAAGAAGAAATACTCTGTATGTTTTTACAATAATCGTGATGATGCAGAGAGAAAATACACAAGAAACGAGTCTGCAGGTCAGATCCAAAACAAATAGGCACACAGTGACTCAGATGAGACTGATAGCAGTTCAGCATTTCAAACCCTTCACTCACAACTAGAAGGAGGACAGAAAGACAGTAGAAAAACCTTTAGACCGTCACACTGCAACACTGCATTAAAACTAATTCAGCTGATGCTGAACCACAAAAACAAACCACAACGCGCACTTCCTCATCCTCATCCTCATCCTCATCCTCATCCTCATCCTCATCCTCATCGCGTTAAGACCGAAGGTGACGAGCTTCTCTGTCGCTGCTCTCAGGCTCTGGAGCTTACTAATGTCCTCTCATTGCTTTCAGTCCTCGTTAGTCTCATTTCATTTCTCCTGACTTCCTGTTTTGTGGCTGTTTGGAGCAGGTTGGTGATCCAGCTCAGCTCCGTCGTGTCGTCTCTGAGAGCTCAGGCTGCCGACACTCTGAATGAACTCGCTCACTTCTCTGCTCTGTGGATCCAGGTGAGTGAGTGAGTGAGTGAGTGAGTGAGTGAGTGAGTGAGTGAGTGAGTGAGTGAGTGAGTGAGTGAGTGAGTGAGTGAGTGAGTGTTTGTGTGTGTGTCCGTGTCCAGTTGTTGTTGAGTTGGACTAACAGGCTGCTGTGTTTAGGACCCAGAGGAGCAGGTTCAGGCCTTCCTGCAGTCCGACCCCTCGCTGACGGAGTTCAGCTGTCAGATCTCCTTCTACTCCGTGAGTCCAGTTCTGCTCATCACCTCAGATCAAAGTGAAAGTCACCAGGATGCGACCAAACACTCGCGGCTCGCTGTAGTTTGTAACGCAGGTCTTCAGTGTGAAAACGTGTTAAGTGGAGTAAATGATGAAGCCATGAAAACCTGCACTCCACAGCAGAACACCACTGAAAGTGTATTCGCTCTCGTTACCCATGATGCCTTGCTGTCCCTGCAGATGCTGGAGGGGCAGATTTCGGAGCTCCCGGCCTTTTATCCGGTGGGCTCAGTCCTCTTCGGCACCGAGCAGCTGAAGCTGGCGCTTGCTCAGGAGTGTCGCCTCTGGAAACGAGCCTTCGGCGCTGCGCTGAACCGCCGGGCGTCCGCCAGCATGGACGACATCTTCTCATTCGTGGAGGGGCTGACTAAGAGGCTACAGCGTCCAATCACAGACCTGGAGGACGTCCGAGGAGCCATGGCAGCGCTCAGAGAGGTCAGACATCACTCATTCATTCATATTTATTTATTTATTTTTATTTTAATGAATGAATGATTTTCTATATATCTGTATATGTGGTTCTAATAATTCAACTACTACTACTGCCACTACAAGAGTACTACTGCTAATGTACTGTTAGTACTGCTCCTTTTCTTATGTTATTGTTTTTTCTCTCTTTCTTTTATTCATCCCTCATGGATTATAATCCATCCATTACTGTTTCCTGTTTGAGGTTCGGGAGGCGGAGGTTCGTATCGACGCCGCCATCGGCCCGGTGGAGGAATCCTTCGCTCTGCTCAACAAACACGAACTCGTCTTCAACGACGGGAACGCCGAGCGAGTGGACGGCCTGACGTACGGCTGGAAAAACCTCAACAGCCTGGTGAGATGGATGTTGGCGTTTTCATGACAGAGTGAACGCTGATCTTTCTCCACGCTGGAGGAGCTCAGGGTGGAGCTCTGATGACTCCACTGCTGTTTTAGATGATCAGTGGAGTTTGTGCCAATGACCGACATTAACCTGCAGATCAGTTCAGTCAGACTCTCTGATGTAATGTGGAAACAAAATGATTTTATAAATTTTATAAACCAGCATTATCCAGAAAAAGAGAGACAGTCTGTCTGTCCTTCACTTCTGCAAAGGCCTGTTTGAAGGTTCAGGCTTCAAATGTCCTGACGAGTCCACGATGCGGATCCTTTTTGATGGTTCTGTTTTCATTCTAAGCTTCTGTTGTCAGCAACCGCTCCACCAGGATCCAAAGAAAGAGTAAAGAACAGGTGTGAGTGTGCTGTGGTTTCAGGTGGTGCAAAACCAGAACACTCTCGTGAAGATCCAGCCCAGCATGAAGGCAGACCTGCTGTCTGCAGCGCAGAGCCTCCAGAGCCACGTTCAGAGTTTCTGCACCGAGTACAACCACAGGTGATGACGGTGAATCTGTGCAGGCCCTCACGATCTGCATCTGTGTAATATGTGAAAAACGTTGTACACGTGTGTTTGCAGGGGTCCGGGCGTGGAGGGTGTAGCTCCTGATGAAGCCAGTGAGCGTCTGCAGAGTTTTCAGGCTGAGTTTGATCAGCTGTGGAGGAAGTTCACCACCTGCTCTGGAGGAGAGGAGCTGTTTGGACTTCCTGTCAATGGTACGACTGACTGACTGACTGACTGACTGACTGACTGACTGACTGACTGACTGACTTCACGTCACTGTTCTCCTCCCTCTCTTCCTTCCTAATGAGTGCTGTCGTCCCTGCAGAGTATCCAGAGCTGCAGAGGATCAAGAGAGAGCTCTCTCTGCTGTCCAAACTCTACACTCTGTACAACTCTGTCATTGACAGCGTCGCCGGCTACTGCGACATCCTGTGGGCCGAACTAAACGTCGAGAAGATCAACGCCGAGTTGCAGGACTTCCAGAACAGGTGCAGCAATGTGTGCTTCCAGATCAGATTACA
This sequence comes from Chaetodon auriga, assembly GCF_051107435.1. Lineage (NCBI taxonomy): Eukaryota > Metazoa > Chordata > Actinopteri > Chaetodontiformes > Chaetodontidae > Chaetodon > Chaetodon auriga. The sequence goes on along the minus strand of NC_135094.1, from coordinate 1,235,858 downwards.
TTAAGACTGACATCATGCAGTGGTTAAAGTGTACGGTGCAGTGTCAGCTCTCTCTGACTCTTCTTTGGTGTTTCCAGGATTCGGAAGCTTCCGAAGGCGTTGAAGGAGTGGCAGGCCTTCAGAGATCTGAAGAAAACCATCGATGACTTCACTGAGACCTGCCCTCTGCTCTGCATGATGGCCAACAAGGTAGGACCGTCTGTCTGACTGTCTGCCTGTCTGACTGACTGACCATTTCTGTGATGGTTTAAATTTGTGTTTTAAAGTTCATTTTAGTGACAGAATCGTCCGTGGGTTCATCAAATCCACGTGACGACATTTTTCATGTCCAAACATCCTCTGAGAGGCAGCAGTCGCAGCTGTCTAACAAACTCCTCCTCCCTCAGGCCATGCTGCCTCGACACTGGACTCGTCTCAGCGAGCTGACGGCTCACAGCTTCCAGGTGGAGTTGGAGAGTTTCTCCCTCAGGAACATCATGGAGGCTCCGCTGCTCAAATACAAAGAAGACATTGAGGTACTGATGCTGAAAACTCTGAAGGTGTTTCCATACAGGCAGGTGATGCCAGCTCCAGAGGTACAAATGACCTGTTCCTCCTGAACACGTCACACGTCACACAGCATTCAAAGCTTGTCTTTAATAAAGATATCCTGAAATACTGAAACAGTCCAGAAAAATGGCAAAAAGCTTGAAAAGTCTGTAATAATTGTGGAAATGAGATCCTGAAAGGCTGGTAATGAATTTACAAACTATTCTTATAGGCGGGTTGTTCCAGATGTTGGACTCATCTGGTTTTTCTGGGTTTTTGGAAATGCTGCCTGTCTGTGTTCGTGTGTGCGTCAGGACATTTGTATCAGCGCGGTGAAGGAGCGCGACATCGAGGCCAAGCTGAAGGACGTCGTGGCCGAGTGGAGCAGCCAGACGCTCAGCTTCGCCACCTTCAGGACCAGAGGAGAACTGCTGCTGAGAGGAGCCGACACGGCCGAGAAAATGTCCATGATGGAGGACAGCCTGATGGCGCTGACGTCACTGCTCAGCAACAGGTGAGGAGACCGCGATGAGGAGGGAAGGAGGGAGAGGACGCAGGAATCAGAGGGCAGGAGAGAAGGAAACAGAGAGAGGGAACAATGAAAGAGATTGAAAAGCAAACATGGAAGAACAAATGAAATGGACAGAACGGTGAGTTGCATAGAAGAAAGAACGTGGAACCGTCCGTCCTCTTGCAGGTACAACGCTCCATTCAAGCCGTCCATCCAGCTGTGGGTCCAGAAACTCTCCAACACCTCCGAGATCATCGAGAAGTGGCTGTCGGTTCAGAACCTCTGGATCTATCTGGAGGCGGTGTTTGTGGGCGGAGACATCGCCAAGCAGCTGCCTCAGGTCACATAATTGTTGTGCTTTATGTGCGACTGCGACGGTTTCTACCACATCAGGTCGAATTTAAAGTTTGTCTTGAACTCGTCCAGGAGGCCAAACGTTTCCAGAACATCGACAAGTCGTGGCAGAGGATCATGCAGCGAGCGCACGAGCTTCCCAACATGGTGCAGTGCTGCGTTGGAGATGAGACGCTCGGCCAGGTGCTGCCCACGTGCCTCAGAGCAACACAATGCTTTGCCATTCATGTAAAGGTCAGAGTCTGGACCTGAACCACAGCGTGCCAAGAGTCATTCTTGGTTCTTGTTCTTTCCTCCTCCTCCAGTTGCTCCCTCACCTCCTGGAGCAGCTGGAGCTCTGTCAGAAGTCTCTGTCTGGTTACCTGGAGAAGAAACGTTTGGTCTTTCCTCGTTTTTTCTTCGTGTCTGATCCTGCTCTGCTGGAGATTCTGGGCCAAGCCTCGGACTCGCACACCATACAGGTGATGCACAAGTTTACAGGTGATAGCGAAACACTTGTCATTTAAATTTCAGTAACTTTGCAGTGACCTGTTTGAGTTTTTATTTTCTCAGGCTCATCTGCTCAGTCTGTTTGACAACATTAACAGAGTTGTTTTTAATGAGAAGATCTACGACCAGATCCTCAGTTTTCAGTCTCAGGAAGGAGAAACTGTGGAGCTGAGCCAACCCGTCCTGGCACAGGTACACACAGGAACTACCACTGACTTCCATTGACTACATTATCTGGCCCATTATCCTAACCTAAAAGTCCCTTTGTGAAGGATTTGCACATTTTCAGTTTTGTTGCTCTCAATTGGTAGTATTATACTAAAGAGAAGGATGCAGCTTTAAATGCAAGACATGTGTCTTCCAGGGGAACGTGGAGGTGTGGTTAGGACAGTTGCTAGCAGGGGTGAGGCAGACCTTGCACGCTATCATCCGTCAGGCCTACCTGGCCATCGGCGACCCGGGTCTGAAGCTGCTGGACTTCCAGTCTGCGTTTCCTGCTCAGGTTGGCCTGCTTGGAATCCAGATGATCTGGACCAAAGATGCTGAAGATGCACTCGTCCTAAGCAAGTCTGACAAGAAGGTGCTTTTATTTTGAAAATCGGAACAGGAGAAACATGTCTTTCATTATTATACGAATCCCCTCACTGTCCTCTATTTGATTGGCTTGCAGATCATGCAGACGACTAATCAGAAGTTCCTAGACCTCCTCAATGAGCTGATAGACATGACGACCAGGGAGCTGAGCAGAAACGAGAGGACCAAGTATGAGACGCTCATCACCATCCACGTCCACCAGAGAGACATCTTTGACGAGCTGGTGGGTGGACTGAGAAAATGGAGTAAAATAAAATGTGTTTTAATGTGGATCAAAGTAATATTTTCTGTCCTGGTTTCTAATCTCCATCAGGTCCGCCTGAACGTGCGATCTGCGTCTGACTTTGAGTGGCAAAAACAGTCAAGGTTTTACTTCTTGGAGGAGACGGACAGATGTGTCATCCAGATCACAGATGTGGAGTTCAGCTACTGCAACGAATACCTGGGCTGTACGGACAGACTGGTCATCACCCCGCTGACAGACAGGTACACACACACCTGACACATGCACCAAACCCGCCAACTGCTGGGTGGTGTGCTCCCATGATGCATCACTCAGAACCAGAAATGTTAATCCTCTTTTGAACATCTGTCCAGGTGTTACATAACTCTGTCCCAGGCTCTGGGGATGAGCATGGGCGGAGCTCCGGCAGGTCCAGCAGGAACAGGTAACACAATACAGGTGTCTAGTGACAAAAACTAAATTGACTTTGTTGCCTGTTCTAATTATGTGTGTGTGTTTCCAGGTAAGACAGAGACCACTAAAGACATGGGTCGCTGTCTTGGGAAATACGTGGTGGTTTTCAACTGCTCAGACCAGATGGACTACAGAGGACTTGGACGCATCTACAAAGGTGTGTGAATGTGTGTGTGTGATCACTCCAGTGCAGCAGTGTACAGGTTGTTACTGAAAACTTCCAGCTCAACGGTTGTGTTTGAGTTGCAAAAACAGAAGAGAGTTTTCTTAGTGGAGAAAGTTATGGCCGACCTCAAGAAGATCTGAGACTCTTGGAGTCTAAGTGGACCAAAGGTCAGTTGGGCTCAAGCCCAAGCCAAGCGAAGTTAAATGACCAAAAATTTAGCTTGTGCTGCTCACTTTATATGATGCACATTACCAAGACCTGTGCCAATAAACTTGAGCAAAGGTACATTTAAAAATCTGAATCCCAGTCCAGTTCTGGTTGGTCTGCGGCCTTCCAGAAGACCTCTTGCCCCTGCAAAAGGTTTAAGAACAAAATCAAGACCTACTCAGTACAAAGAATTGAGCAAGACATGTTTTACTGTCTAATGTTAATGGGTCTGTGGGGTCATGAGTAAATGAGTGTGCCCAGAGATGTTCACATAGTCTATATCTTTGATGCTGAAAACAGTGTCTGATGGAGAAGATCCGTGCATAGACGTTCAACCCGAAACAGATGGTGGTCAAATCAATGAAGGCCTGATACCAAAACCAAAATCCATCTTCTTTTTCCAAAAAGACTTCTCTTGTTTGCTGCAGCTGTACGTACTTGTCTCAGTGCCAGCGTAAATAATGCAGGGACACAGCCCGTCTTGCAAAGTACCACCAGTTTATTGCTGAGTGTCTCTGCAGGTCTGGCCCAGTCTGGAGCCTGGGGCTGTTTTGATGAGTTTAACCGTATCGAGCTGCCTGTCCTGTCAGTGGCAGCCCAGCAGATCTACATCGTCCTGCAGTGTAAGAAGAACAAGAAGAAACAGTTTGTCTTCACTGACGGAGACGTGGTTGACATGGACCCTGAGTTTGGCATCTTCCTCACCATGGTAACTGAACTCTGGCCTGATGAAGCCGCCTGCATGAGGGGCTTGGGTGGAAAAATGTATTTTTTTTATTACAATTATTCATTCACAGAAAACTTACACCTGATTTAATATCCTCATGTTCTGACGATCTGGGCACTGATATTTCTGAGCCTCAAAAATACCCTATAGCAGACTTTGATGTTTCTTGTCTGTAGAGCAACGATAAACTACCACATGAACGATCAGAAAGTTTGAGAACCACATTTGTTGTGATCAAACCAGAATTCACTGAATTAACCTTTTTCAGGTGAATTGCCACACAATTATCTTTTGCAGTGCCCACAAGAGACAAGAGAAATTGGGAACTACATCACCATGGACATAAACCAAAGGTTTCTGGAGCTAAACCATTACAGAACAGGCCAGAATGTCCCAGAAAAATATTGCATGCATCAGGCCAAAAGCTTTAATAAGAGATATTAAGCATTAAGAACAAAAAGTGCAGAACAGTTGACCAGTGGATTCTAGAAATGACCCACAGAACTAATGGCACAGTTATGGAGTATCATCCCCAAAGTTCCAACCAGAGATCTGTTGAACTCATGAAAACATTCTAGAAGCTTCACTACTACAGAAGATTCTGCAGGTGTAAAGCTACCTCAGAACCAGTAAGAGGTCTCAAACTGAAAAGTCTCAGAACAAATGTTCAAGAACTGATCTATCACAGCAGCAGCCAAGAGTTCCAGGACAGGATTGCCTCAGAACCAGAATTTGAGAACTGATCTGCAGAATCGGTCGGAGATTGTTAGAACTGACCTACCTTACAACCAGTCTGAGAGTTCTAGACCTGAACTACCTCAGAAGCAGAGTTCAAGTACTGATCTACCTCAGTGCCATAAGAGTTCTTTAACAGAACTACCAGGGGACCAGTCTGAAAGTTTTAGAGCTGAACTACCACAGGACCAGTCACAGAGTTCTTGAATTGAAGTACCAGAGAACCAGTCAAAGAGTTCTTGAACTGAACTGTTGAGGTGGAGAGCTGATCCACCTTGAAACCAACCACAGAGTTCCAGACTTAACAAGTAACTTCTCTGTCCTCCAGAACCCCGGATACGCTGGCCGTCAGGAGCTGCCAGAGAATCTGAAAATTCAGTTTCGCACAGTAGCCATGATGGTCCCAGACCGAGCCATCATCATGAGGGTCAAACTAGCCAGTGCAGGTTTCCGGGACAACCAGGTCCTCAGCAGGAAGTTCTACACCCTCTACAAATTGTGTGAGGAGCAGCTCTCCAAACAGGTCCGAAGACTAAGAATAGTGATACTGCTGATACTACGACCACCATGAAACTCCTCAGTTCCTCAGAAACATTTTAACAGCATCTCCATTTCAACATTTGCCAGATTTCAGAAAGTATTTCTGTGTACATGACTTCATGATGTGAGGTCTGTTTTTACACCAGGTCCACTATGATTTTGGTCTGAGGAACATTTTGTCGGTTTTGAGGACGCTGGGAGCTGTGAAGAGGTCCAACCCATCAGAACCGGAGAAGACTGTGGTGATGAGGGTCCTGAGAGACATGAACCTCTCCAAACTGGTCTGTTTGCTTTGTAGTAACCTGTGAGATGGGATAATGCATTGAAGGTTTCAAGCAACAATCATTATGGCCGTTTCACAGCAGTAACACGGATCCTCTGTGTGTCTGCAGGTTGATGAGGACGAGCCTCTTTTTATGAGTCTGATCAATGATCTGTTTCCTGGTATTGGTAGGTTTCTGTCTCTCACCACGTACCGCACTAACAGTCATCACATGTGATCCAGAACGACTTTCTGTTGGTACAGACGATGTGTAGTCAGAGCACTTTTTAGACTGAGGAAAATGTGTGCGAAGCATCGTGCTGCTGGAGTTTAACCGTGGAGCCTCTGCTTTGTTCTGCAGCTGACGTTCACATCAGAGTACATGTCAGATGTCTTCTGAGTCTTCAGTCTCATGATCGGCTTTCTAAACGAGTTTTAAACATTGTATTAATGCCTCCTCCTGTTCCTTCTCCTCTGTAGTTCTGGATAAAGCCGGGTATCCAGACTTGGAGTCGTCCATCTTCAGTCAGGCTCAGCAGGCCGGTCTGAACCCTCATCCTCCCTGGATCCTCAAACTGGTTCAGCTCTACGAGACGCAGAGGGTCCGACATGGTACAGATCAGCACAGGCAGAACATAAATAATGAGCCATAGCAGAGGTCATGGAGTGATTCAAATCTAGCGGTCCATCCTGTGGAGAGCAGGATGATACACTCCAAATCCACTTGAGCCTTTAACGTGGCTGTTTTCCTGCTCTGCTAATTAATGCTGCTGACGTGTCCACCATCATTAGACGTCCACGGTGTGGAAATGAGTGCGGCTGTTGTGTGCTCATGCAGGTATGATGACGTTGGGTCCCAGCGGTGCTGGGAAGACGACCTGCATCCACACGCTGATGAAAGCCATGTCAGAGTGTGGCTCCCCCCACCGGGAGATGAGGATGAACCCCAAAGCGATCACAGCTTCGCAGATGTTCGGCACACTGGACGTCACCACCAACGACTGGACGGACGGTGTCTTTTCTACCCTGTGGAGGAAGACTCTGAAGGCCAAAAAGGTTGATGGATATTTCTGCGTTGATGAATGAGTGAACACATGTAGAGAAATGCAAACCAAAGCAAAACCAGAGCAAAAGGATCAACCATTTATAAGCATTAGTGTGAGCAGACTGCAGTTGAACTGTTTCAGTGGAGTCAAAGTGCAGCTCTCTGGTATCAGTTCTGTATCATTTCAAAGACCTTAAAAGACATTTGCAAGGTGCTCTAAGCTTTTTTGTCTCCATGTTATGGCGTAGTCTCTGCAGGGAGCTCGTGAGGCAGCAGAGCATCAAAGGACCCGTTTGACAGCAAACTGGTGCAGGCTTAAACTGCCTCATCTGAACCAAAGCTGGTTTATAAGAGCGCCGTTCAGCATCTGTGCATACAAACCTGCAAAATCCAGATCTTCTTTTAAAATGATTCAGAAAACTTTCATAACGGGGTTTAATCTGGGGGATTTGCCCTGCATGTGTGTGTCTCAGGGGGAATACATCTGGATCGTGCTGGACGGTCCAGTTGACGCCATCTGGATCGAGAACCTGAACTCAGTTCTGGACGACAACAAAACGCTGACGCTGGCGAATGGAGACCGAATCCCAATGGCGCCCTGCTGCAAGGTGACATCACAACACCCACCTGTCGATGCGTTATGTCTCAGTGTGGAGGGTTATGTTGCTTTAATCAGGAGTAGCTGCTATCAGCCAATCAGAGTGCAGCGTTGTGAGGACTTAGTCCTCATGTTCAGGCAGTTGAAGTTAATCGTGGAACACTGCTTTGTGTCCAACCTCCAGATCGTCTTCGAGCCCCACAACATCGACAACGCCTCCCCGGCCACGGTGTCCAGGAACGGGATGGTGTTCATGAGCTCGTCGGTGCTCGGCTGGAGCGCCATCCTGCAGGCGTGGTTACTGAAGCTACCTGAGCAGCAGGCCGACGCCCTGAAAATCTGCTTCAGCTGCTGCTACCAGGTGAGCAGACACGCACACCTTTAGGAAGGCCTCCATCTTGGCCCTGTCGTCCAGCTCCAGCAATGGAGAGGGTGATTTTCTCTCCTTCCAGGCAGCTGTTGGTTCCTCTTGGTTCCACTTCAGATAACCCTGCAGAGGCTCGATCTCACTGCAGAGTGTTTCCTACTTAGACCTTCATTCATTTCAGCTTCCCTGTTTTTACGTCTTTATTGTGTCACTGAGCAGGGACTGCTTTATAAGTTCTCGCTGTCTCATGTGCGTTCTGCTCCTCCTGCAGGACTTGTTGGACTTCGTCTCCACTGCTACGTCTCCTAAGATGCAGGTGTTGGAGTGTATGTACATCAGACAGACTATCGACCTGCTGCAGGTACGATGCAGGAGTGAAACTCAGCACACACCGCGGCAGAGTTTCTCTTATGATTGCTGTTCTCTGACCGTCTGTTCATTGGTGAAATGTGATGAAGGAATATCACAGTTTTGGCCTCCAGAGAGTCTGGAGCTCACTGACATCATCAAGTCTCAGCTGATGATTCTGGATTCACGGATCAAATTGTGTGCTTTTCACGTTGTGTGTTCAGGGCTTGCTGCCAGCGGCGGAGGAGAGACAGGGCAGCCCTGCTGACGTGGGTCGACTGTTTGTGTTTGCGCTGATGTGGTCGCTCGGAGCATTGCTGGAGCTGGATGACAGGGCCAAGATGGAAGCCTTCCTAAAGGTGTGTGTGTGTGTGTGTGTGTGTGTGTGTGTGTGTGTATTATGTATTTGGGAAAGTAACATCAGATATTGAATCTTGAGTTATTAAAGTTTAGAGTCCAGCTGTCCTCTAGGGGGCTCTAACAGGTTTATTCTGTTTGAAGCGGCACAGCTCGTCTCTGGACCTGCCGCACAGTCAGGACGACCAGACCATCTTTGAGTTCACCGTCAACGAGCAGGGACAGTGGGAGCACTGGTCCAACAAGGTCTGTGGACACTGAACTGTCTCTTTACGCTGCAGACAATATTCCAGTGAGGAACACGTGTCCTCCAGACTGATGCTGAGGACACGGTACGAGGTCCAGGACACTCTGACACAGCTCTGTGTTTAACCTCCTTCAACTCTGACGTTTCCTCTAAATTTCTCCACAAGTCTCCTCAGAGTTTTTCCAACCGAAGCTCCTGCAGCTTCACATCAGACACAAAGTTCTGGCTGTAGCCGGACGTATTTGTAATTTTTGAGAAGTTTGAGAGCTTAACCAGGAAGTTAAATTAAAGGTCCAGTGTGCAGGATTTAGTGGCATCTAGTGATGAGTTTGCAGACTGCAACCACCTGTATATCCCTCACCTCACAGCTGCCCTTTCTCAAGCTTGCAGGAGAAACTGCAGCAGCTGCAAAAAAAATGCAGAAGTCCCTCTAAAGAGTCAGTGTTTGGTGTGTCCCTTCTGGGCTTCTGTAGGAACATGGTGGGGTCTGAAAGAGGAGCTGTTCTCTCTGTAGATATAATGATTTCATTCTAAGGTAACAAAAACACAACGATTCTTATTTTCAGGTGATTCTGCACTTATTGTCATGATGCAGGTCCCAGACTACGTCTACCCTAAAGACCACATCCCAGACTACTCGTCCATCCTGGTTCCCAACGTGGACAACGTGAGGACGGACTTCCTGATGCAGACCATCGTGAAGCAGAGGAAGGCTGTGCTGCTGATCGGAGAGCAGGGAACCGCCAAGACCGTCATGATTAAAGTGGGACAGCTGTGCACTTTGGTCTTATCCTTAGCCTGATCATGCTAATGCTAATGCTAATGCCAATGCTAATGCTATGCCGTTCTCTCCTGCAGGGCTACACCAGTAAGCTCGACCCGGAGCTCCACCTCAGTAAGACGCTGAACTTCTCGTCGGCCACGCTGCCCAGCATGTTCCAGAGAACCATCGAGAGCTACATCGACAAACGGATGGGCGCCACCTACGGGCCGCCGGCCGGGCGCAAAATGACCGTCTTCATAGACGACATCAACATGCCCGTCATCAACGAGTGGGGAGACCAGGTCGGCTTCACGCTCTCTGTGAACATCTGCTTCTTCTCTTTTTGTTTGTTGTCTCTTTTTCTTTCCTTCTAATTTTTCATTATAATTAAGTTTTCACAATATTCTTTAACATGAAAGCAAAATCTATTTTAATTTTAAGAAAAGGTTGAACTTGGTAATATAAGTCTTTATCTGCAGAGGGGGAGTCAGATGTTGCAGCAGCACGAGGACAGAAATAAATACAGATAAATAAAAAGAAATGATGAATAATTAGAAGTATGTAAAATTTAGATAATAATAGAAAGAAAAGCAGAAATTATACCTAAACTCAAAGTTACATGATGAGCGGTGTGCATACACACAGTAATACTGCAGTACTGTCTCAAGTGAAGTGTCACAGAAATATATGAAATGATTTAATAATGATGCTTTGTGTTTGTATGACATAACGTAGTAAAACACTTAAACATGTGAACATAATGTAGAACAACAGCACAGCGTCATATACCATGAACACACTTCTACAACCACATGACTGAGCTCTAACCAATCAGGTCTTTGTCCCCGCCCCGTCTCCCACAGATAACCAATGAGATTGTGCGTCAGCTGATGGAGCAGGGAGGTTTCTACAGTTTGGATCGTCCAGGAGAGTTCACCACTGTGGTGGACGTTCAGGTAACAACGTGAACGAGGTGATGCGGCGGCGTCACGGTTCTACTCTGAAGTCGTCTGCGCTTCAGTTTCCTGTTTGTAGCCTCGGTTTTCAGACTGAACCTCGAGTTCAAATAGTTTGATAAATGAAAAATGGATCTTTGACACTTCAGCCATTAATGGGTTAATATGAAAGATTGTACTTGCTGCAGGTTATTTTAATTATTGTAATGTCATACACTCAGCGGCCACTTTATTAGGTACAGGGGATGTAACTGACAGAAGGCATGAGAGAAAAAATGTCACAGACAGTTAAGACTGTGATGACCTTTGACAGCTGGTGGCAGCCATGATCCACCCCGGCGGCGGACGCAACGACATCCCTCAGCGCCTGAAGAGGCAGTTCTCCATATTTAACTGCACGCTGCCCTCCAACTCCTCCATCGATAAGATCTTCGGCACCGTGGCTCAGGGATACTTCTGCCCAGAGAGAGGCTTCGCCGCCGAGGTGTGCGACCTCGCCGCCGCCCTCGTACCCACCACCAGACGGGTGTGGCAGGCTGTGAAGGCGAAGGTAAAATGTTCTGCTTCATAGCTGAGAGGTTGACTCCTGTTGCTTCCTTTTCTTTTCTGATTACTCGCTGAGTGAAAGCACAGATTAATAAATACATGTTGTGCATACAGTGAAAGTACTTTAATGTGTCCTGTTTGCTGCTAATTATCATGCCATGCTTTTATTCTGAAGGCCTGATGTGTGTCCCAGCAGAACATGTTCACTGAGTGCAGTTTTCTTCTGCCTTCCATTTGTTTTACTAACCCGTGTGAACACATTTCCATTTCAGTCGTTTCTCCTGCAGTTTGTCCCTCTGTGGCTTCTGTCTGTGAAAATAACTTCAACCCAGTGAAACGTCTCTCCTCTGTGTCCTCAGATGTTACCGTCTCCTGCTAAGTTTCACTACATCTTCAACCTGAGGGACCTCAGCAGAATCTGGCAGGTCAGTCATCATCATCATCATCATCGTCATCATCGTCATTGTGTTGTTAATGTTTTCACTTCTGAAGAAGACAAAATGAACAAATGTCTCTCTTAGTTCTGCTTCTTTCTTGTATTTTTCCACTTTGGGAGACTTTTTTCTTTTTCTCCACCACATTTTAGGGAAAATACTGAACTTTCTTTACTCCACCTCATTCAGACTTTTTTCTTCTCAGCCTTGCTGCTGACTCCTTGTCTGCTGCATCTGCTCGCTGACTTCCTGTTGTGTTTATAACCTTGAGATAATGAAACTTTGTTTTGTGTGATTCTTGCATTTGGGTTCTGACATTCACACATCGAGCTTATCTGAAAACATGAAAATCACCAGAACTGGAGCTCCGGACCTTCAGTCAGCAGTTTGATGTGCTGCTGTCTCATGTTTCCAGGTCACACGTCGATCAGTGAGCATGAGGAGTAGCGTTTCACTTATTATGGGATGTTTGGGGTGTCTTGTGTGTCTTCAGGGCATCCTCGCCGTGAAGCCCGATGTGTGTCACAGCTCTCAGCTCCTCTCAACTCTCTTCCATCACGAATGTTGTCGAGTGATCGCCGACCGATTCACCGACAGCAGCGACAGACAAACCTTCAGCAGCATCATGGAGAAGGTGTGTGTGAAAACGTGCAGTATCAGCGTGGATGTCTGTATGTATGTTTTATACTGCTCATTCCTTTACATACTCCTCCGCAACAGAATTATTAGTGTTATCGTTATTATTGGGTCAGGATGCAGATGATGATTGTATAAATACGCTGAGTCAATTAAAAGTAGAAGATAAAGGGAGGTGGGATCAATACATGATGGTGCTGTGCATGAATGAAAGTGTGTGATGCCAGTTTCAACTTTCACTCATAAATAAACTTTCAAAAATGTACATACTGTCCTTTGTTAACGTGCAAAAAGTGGAATTTTCTCAGAACTGAGCTGAATACAGTGCAGATGTATTTCTGACCGTCTCTCCGTCAGATCACAGTGGAGGATCATGGGAGAGCTCTGACTGAGCATGCTCAGTGGGGCTGCTGCTTCGTGGACTTCCTTCGCGAAGCTCCGGAGGCAACGGGGGACGAACCTGAAGACGCCGAGCTGGAGGCTCCAAAGGTCCTCAGCTCAGAGCAGACATGTTACAGCCAATGACCTTTATTTATTCTATGTTTAAAGTAAATCCACGTTCTTCGTCATCTTCAGGACTTCGGTCTTCCTCTGTCAGATGTTAGCATGTACTCACAGTCTGAAATGTGTGTGACATCAGTGATGTTCCCTTTGGTAAAAGATGATATGATTGACAGGTGTATGAGCCAATCCCGTCGCTGGACGCTCTGGCAGAGCGGCTGTCTTTTTTCCAGCAGCAGTACAACGAGGCGGTGAGGGGCGGAGCCATGGACCTGGTCTTCTTCAAGGTAATAGTAGAGTTTCTGTCTGACTCATCACCTTCATCAGGCGGCCATGTTGGAAGTTTGGGGTTAGTAGTCAGTCACTAATGCAAAAAGTAGCATTTTGGAGCACCGTGATTGGCTCATTTCTGGGTTACCTGATAAACGCCACCACCGGAGCTGTGGTCAAAAATAGATTCGAACAAACGGCTCAATAACTTGAAAACATTTCTCTGCTTTCATAATATTTATCTGTCTGCTCTCTCTGTATTTCAATTGGTGAACCACCCTCTGTGTTTGGTCCAATGGCAGGACGCGATGATCCACCTGATGCGGATCTCGCGGATCCTGCGGACCCCACAGGGGAACGCCCTGCTGGTTGGGGTCGGGGGCTCGGGGAAGCAGAGCCTGACGAGGTTGGCGTCGTTCATCGCAGGATACCAAACCTTCCAGATCACACTGACCAGGTGGACACACACCTCACGCCTCCACCACACGGCCGTCATTTATTGGCTTAATGATTGTATTGATCAATTGACCAACTAAATCAACGGAACAGGAAATGCTGCACAGAACAAACACAACTGATAGAACCACCTCCTCAGTACCTTTACGTCACTTAGTCCTGCAAAAACCACTCCAGACCTGGTCCAGACCTGGTCCAGACCTGCCTTTTTAGTTCTGGTCCAGTTCCTGTTCACTCTGACATTTTAGAAACAAACCACGAGGCGTAAACAGACTAACCGGAGACTGTTGACTGGACAGTTTTCATGAGTGTCATCCTGTCGTCCGGCACTTTGATGCCTCTGACGTGTGCGTGTGTCCTGCAGGTCGTACAGCTGCAGTAACCTGCTGGAGGATCTGAAGGCTCTGTACCGTATCGCTGGTCAGCAGGGAAAAGGAGTTACGTTCCTCTTCACCGACAACGACATTAAAGACGAAGCTTTCCTCGGTACCTGCCGGCCGCACATCTGCAGGACAATTCTTTTAACTCTGCAGGGAAACACATTTTGCGCCCTGAAGGTTGCACTGTTACAGCCGTAACGTTGACGTCCTGATATTTGGACTGTTTTCAGAGTCTTACCAGAAGAGGAGCTGATTGTCCTGATCAATGTGATCAGTAAATCACACAGAAATTAGTCCAAAATTAGATTTTTCAGTTTTGTCTTAATGATGGAGGAAGAGGACGGTCATCAGGGATGTCCCCTTGAAACCATGAATATCATACGTATAATACATATGTTAATATACCTGCGCAGCAGCTTCAGGTGGTGCTGAACCGTCTGTTGTCCCTGCTTTGAAACTGTTTACAGAATACATGAACAACGTCTTGGCCAGCGGTGAAGTTTCCAGCCTGTTTGCTCGTGATGAGCTGGATGACATCACTCAGGATCTGATCCCCGTCATGAAGCGACAGCACCCTCGCCGTCCTCCGACCTCAGAAAACCTCTACGACTTCTTCCTGTCCCGCGTGCGGAGCAACCTCCACGTCGTCCTCTGCTTCTCGCCTGTCGGGGAAAAGTTTCGGACTCGTGCCTTAAAGGTGAGGCCAGGAGGAGCCAGATTAAACGTACAGAGCAGTAACAGAACATGCTGCACTGACCCCTGACCTTTGACCCGAACAGTTCCCAGGCCTGATATCGGGCTGCACCGTGGACTGGTTCCAGCGCTGGCCTCGGGACGCCCTGATGGCCGTGTCGCATCACTTCCTGTCTCAGTACCAGGACCTCTGCTGCTCGGAGGACGTGAAGCAGAGCGTGGTGGTTACCATGGGAACCTTTCAGGTAGTACCCACGATGCAGTGATATTGTCAGCGTGTTTAGCTGTCTGGTCACATGACCTCTGTCCCTGCAGGACCTGGTGGCGGAGAAATGTGCGGAGTATTTCGAGCGTTTCCGCCGTCAAACGTTTGTGACGCCCAAATCCTACCTGTCCTTCATCGACAGCTACAAGATCATCTACACGGAGAAGATCGCTCACGTCGGCACGCTGGCCGAGCGCATGAAGACGGGTAAGACGGCGACCTGTCGGATTAAACATGGAGATACACTTTCTGATGAGGTGTTGCACTCGGTTGTCCACATGAAAAGCTGCTACAGTTAGTCAGTCGATCGGTCGATCGGCAGGAAATGAACCGTTTTAATCAAATCATCTGTTAAGCAAGAATTCCTCTTTCCTGCTTCTCTCTGTGTTTCTGTCGCACGTCAGAGACCAGTTCAGTCTGTCCACCCCAGTACAGTACCCAGTGCATTGCCTTATACTGACAGCTGTTTCTATTATTTTGTCCACCACATTGATATGAATGAGTTCAGGCTCAATGACAGAAACACCTGTCTGTACAGTGAAGTTGAACTATATTAGCTTTCGCAGACAGTATGTGAGAGTAAAGTGACTCCTGTTGGGTTCTGGACATTTGAAGACGTCGCTGTGAGACATTCTCACTTTTTCAGACAACTTGACTCATTGAAATCGGGAGGAGCCATCAAGAATGTGCTGTTTCTCCTGCAGGTCTGTGTAAGCTGATGGAGGCGGAGCAGTCGGTGTCTCAGCTCTCTGAGGAGCTGTTGGTGAAGGAGCAGGAGCTCGCTGTCGCCTCCCAGAGGGCAGAGGAAGTCCTGCAGGAGGTCACAGCGAAAGCTCAGGCTGCTGAAAAGGTTCGACGAGGCAAAGCATCATGTGGTTACCAAAAGAGTTCATCAGAAACAAGGCAGTCCTCTAACGCAGCGGTCGTCAGCTACAGGCCAGGTCCAAGGAAACAAGTTCTCTAAGCACAGTCGGCCCAAATCATTTAGGCCTAAGAAGCCTATTATTGTTTACTATCTTTACGAGTCTATATGAGGGTGAACAGACTCCTAAAACCTGTAAAATCCATCTAACTAGACACTAAACTAGAAGAAGGAGGCAGTCAGAGCTCAGGAGGAGGAGGAGGAGGAGGAGGAGGAGGAAGTCAGACACCTCCTGTGTCTCAGACGAGCTCAGTGACTCTGACAGCTGTGGAGTTTCCTCCTGTGGTCCAGCTGGTTGCTAACACGTTAGCATCAGCTGCTCTGTAAGCTGCTAAAACGCGTGTCTGTCAGCTTGTTGTGCCCTCTAACGGCCTGAAAGTACAGTTTGAATCCGTCCCCTTCAGGTGAAGCAGCAGGTGCAGAAGGTGAAGGACAGAGCCGAACTCATCGTCAACGAGATTGAAGCTGATAAAACAGCAGCAGAGACCAAACTGGAAGCTGCAAAACCAGCACTGGAAGCTGCTGAGGCTGCATTACAGGTCTCACACACACACACACACACACACACACACACACCTGCTGAAGTCTTCTTCTACTAGCAGAGGGCGTCAGTGCCCTCGGTGAGAGACTGCTGATGACAGACAGTCGTCTCTGAGTGATTGATCATAGATCGACTCTGCCTACAGACCATTAAACCAGCTGACATCGCCACAGTGAGGAAGCTGCAGAAGCCTCCTCACCTCATCATGAGGATCATGGACGCCGTTCTGCTGCTGTTCCAGAGGAAGGTCGCTGAGTCTCACCTGGTTTCAGACGTTCACGTAGACGCTGCGCCGTCCTGTCGTTTACCGCCTCGCTTTCTTCCTTCGCCTGTTTCTCTCAGATCGACACGGTGACCCCCGACCCTGAACGACCTTGTCCTCGACCTTCGTGGGCCGAGGCGATGAAGCTGATGCAGAACGCAGCCTTCCTCAGCATGCTGCTTAACTTCAGCAAGGTCTCACGCATGCACGCACGCACGCACGCACGCACGCACGCACACACACTCAGTGTTATAAAAGCAGGTGATGGCTGGAGTGTGATAAAATGAGAAGGGAGTTTCCCTCACTCTGTGTGTGTGTGTGTGTGTGTGTGTGTGTGTGTGTGTGTGTGTGTGTGTGTGTGTGTGTACGTTACATGCCTGCTAAGATGTGGATTAGTGGAGCTGGCACTGTAAACTCTGTGTGTGTGTGTGTGTGTGTGTGTGTGTGTGTGTGTGTGTGTGTGTGTACGTTACATGCCTGCTAAGATGTGGATTAGTGGAGCTGGCACTGTAAACTCTGTGTGTGTGTGTGTGTGTGTGTGTGTGTGTGTGTGTGTGTGTGTGTGTGTGTGTCCATCAGTCTCACACACCGACTATAAAAAGCTGTTTTTTGTTGCAGGATGTTTGAACATTAATGTTGACATGATGCCTCAGGCAGCTACAAATACCTCCATCTGTCACGTGTCATGTTGTCTGTATCTGAGTCATCTGTGTGTCAGCAGCAGCCAAAGTCTAGTTACCTGGTTTTTGGTTTCATGGCGGCCTTCTAATGAATGAAGCAGCAGAATTGGACCAGACTCCAGGCGCTGACACACCGTAACACCTCCTCTGCTGTATGTTTGTGCTGCAGGACTCCATCACAGAGGAGGTGGTGGAGCTGCTCGCTCCCTACCTGGACATGGAGGACTACAACCTGGAATCAGCCAAGAGGATCTGCGGCAACGTGGCGGGACTCTGCTCCTGGACTCAGGCCATGGCCGACTTCTTCGCCATCAACAAGGAGGTGCTGCCTCTGAAGGTACAGATGCAGAAGGGTTGAGTGTTTACTGCATGAAAGACAACAGCTGGTGTCGGAGCAGCGATTCAGATTAATTGTGCAACCAAATTACACAGGGATGAAGTGTGTGTGTGCGTGTGTGTGTATGTGTGTGTGTATCTGCAGGCTAACCTGGCCCTGCAGGAGGCTCGTCTGGTGGTCGCTCAGGTCGAACTCGCCAAAGCTCAGGAACAGTTGGACGCTAAGCAGCAGGAGCTGGACGCTGTGCAGGTATACACACACACACACACACACACACACACACACACACACACAGAGTAACTGATGATGTCACACACATTTCAGACTGTGAGTACTTTTGGTGTTCATATTTTAAGTACTTTGTACTTAGATAGTTTTATTTAAGTATGAATGCAGGACTTTTACTTGTAGAGGAGTATTTTCACAGTCTGCTATTCGTACTTTTACTGCAGTAAAGTTCTGAATACTTCCTCCACCGCTGACAATCAGCGACACCTGCTGACCAGTGGCACCAAATGACAAACAAGAAGAAACATGGCTCATAATTTATGGTTTTCTAAGGATTACAGAGTGAGTCATAAGAGGCCATGCGATGCCCTCCTCAGACTCTGTCAGCCATGTTTGTCAAACCAACCCCAGGATTTGACTTGTTTTATCTTGTTGATATCTTTAAATAATTTAAGTGTATGAATAAGTGATGTGGTCTGAACTTCAGGCGCTTTACGACGCTGCTATGAAGGAGAAGCAGGACCTGGAGGACGACGCCCAGGCCTGCCGACGCAAGATGGCCAATGCTACGGCTCTAATCGATGGACTGGGAGGAGAGAAGGTCAGCTTGTTACCTGTCCATCATCCATCCATCCTTCGCTCCATCCATCCATCAATCACCCCTGGTTGTGTTTCAGGTTCGTTGGACCGACAGCAGCGCCGGGTTCCAGACTCAGATCAAGCACCTGGTTGGGGACGTCCTTCTGTCTGCAGGCTTCCTGTCTTACGCCGGCCCCTTTAACCAGGAGTTCCGCAGCCTGCTGCTGGAGCTGTGGAAGAAAGAGATGGAGGAGAAACTCATCCCCTTCAGTCCTGTAAGACTTCAGACAGTCACCTCATTGGAGGCTTCAGCTCATTCAGCTTTGTGTCAAACTGTTAATGTCTCTCTGAATACAGCAGTTATGCAGCTTTTTCCTGGTCTGATCATGTTTTGAATACCTGCTGAATAACTGTATCACCCACATTAAGAAAAGATGTGAATGATTGTAGAAGCTTGAGCCATAAAATAAAGTCCATGAAAAGGATCTACACGTGATGGATCAGCAGTTTTCAAATTAAAAGCTCCTCCTAATGAATGGCCACATGGTGGCGCTGTTGTATCCAGATCAGCACAGATGCCTCATCATCAAAAGCTCCTTGTGGTTTCTCAGTTTGATCGATTTCAACAACTGTAAACGATGCAAAACATCGACATTTTGAATGAGTGTTATCGAGCTTCCTGTGCAGAAAATCACTTCCCGCCCTCCATCTGCAGTTCGTGCCACAACAAAAGAGCGAACCAGGCCTTTATTTTAAACAGGCTTAAATTAGAAATGAGCTTTTATCGCTAATTTCTCGTTTTGCTAATCTGTTTTTTATTTCTTCTTGAGCGATGATTGACAACCAGACTTGTACTGATGGAATTACTGTGGACATTTGACTGAGCTGTTGTAGTACAGATATTTCTCTCCCAGTATTTGTTCAAATCTGCCTGTAAATGCAAGCTTTAAGAATTTGTGGTAAGTTAAGTGAAACATACATATCAATATATTGTGTATTTCCTGCAGGACTTGAATGTGATTGGTCTGCTGGTGGACAACGCCACAGTGAGCGAGTGGAACCTGCAGGGTTTACCCAGCGATGACCTGTCGATCCAAAACGGCATCGTGGTGACAAAAGCCTCCCGCTACCCACTGCTGATAGACCCCCAAGGCCAGGGCAAGACCTGGATCCAGAACAGAGAGAGAGACCAGCAACTACAGGTGAGGATGAGGAGGGATGTTTTTTTACAACCCCTGTTCATGGAGTGTCATGCACCCCCTGCTGGTGAGAGGTGTAAACGAACCGAAGACACAGGAGGTCAAAATGAATTTGAGTGCTTCACTGATGCTCGGTTGGTTGTCCTCCTCTGTGTTCAAGGTGACATCTCTGAACCATAAATATTTCCGTTCTCATCTGGAGGACAGTCTGTCTCTGGGGCGCCCCCTGCTGCTGGAGGATGTAGGGGAGGAACTGGACCCCGTCCTGGACAACATACTGGACAAAACCTACATCAAGTCTGGATCAACTTATAAAGTAGGACATCAGTGACTTGAAAAACAATCCAGAGATGTATCCAAACCATGTTATCAGTTTGATGACGTGAGTTCTTCCCCCATCGTCCTCCTGCAGGTCAAGGTAGGAGATAAGGAGGTGGATGTGATGAAGGGCTTTATGCTCTATATTACCACCAAGCTGGCCAACCCGGCATACAGCCCTGAGGTCAGTGCCAGGACGGCCGTGGTGGACTTCACCGTCACCCAGCGAGGCTTGGAGGACCAGCTGCTGGGTCGGGTCATACTTCTGGAGAAACAGGTCACTACACCACACCAGTAGT
Source organism: Chaetodon auriga (assembly GCF_051107435.1). Taxonomy (NCBI): domain Eukaryota; kingdom Metazoa; phylum Chordata; class Actinopteri; order Chaetodontiformes; family Chaetodontidae; genus Chaetodon; species Chaetodon auriga. Next base: position 1,215,821 of record NC_135094.1, on the reverse strand, counting down.
TAGCCAGTTAACTAATTAACCAGCAAGTTAGCTATGTAGCTAAATAGTAAGCGTTCAGCAATTTGGTAGTTAGCTTATTAGTTTTGGTAGTTAGTTAATGGGTTCCAATAATAAGGATTGTTTGTCCACAGAAGTGCCAGTGGAGGTACGTGAAGTACGACAGGGATAAAAATGATAAGTGCAGTGATACCTGTAAAAATCCTGAACCTTAAATATCTTCATAAATCTGAATCTGACATCCACCAGGAGCTGGAGGCGGAGCGAGTGAAGCTCTTAGAGGAGGTGACATCTAACAAGAGGAAGATGCAGGAGCTGGAGGACAGCTTGTTGTTCAGGCTGACCAGCACACAGGGCTCCTTAGTGGAGGACCAGTCTCTGATCGAGGTTCTGGGGGTCACCAAGACCACAGCTCAGGAGGTACCGCTCTCTGTCTGTGTCTCCTCTTTGTTGTTTACAGTACTTAATCCCTCCATGTTAGATTGGAGCTGCTGGTGAAATACAGCACAAAGTTTCCCTGGTTGAAGGACACAGTCTTGTTTTCTTGTCTTCCAGGTGAGTGAGAAGCTTTCGGTTGCAGCAGAGACAGAGGTGAAGATCAACCAGGCCAGGGAGGAGTACCGGCCAGTGGCCACCAGGGGGAGCATCCTCTACTTCCTGATCGTGGAAATGTCGCTGGTCAATGTCATGTACCAGACATCTCTGCGCCAGTTCCTGGGGCTCTTCGACGCATCCATGCAGCATTCAGCCAAGTCGCAGCTCACCTCCAAACGTATCAGCAACATCATCAACTTCCTCACCTTCCAGGTGCTGCTCACAAGCAAGGCTTTGAAAAATGTGACCCTTGAGTCATTCATCACTGGAAGATATGATCTAATCTGCACTCCTGTTTGTTGGGGTGATTCTGACCGGTTTATCTTAGTATTGGAAAGTGTAACTGTCAATCCAAGCCTGTAACACTACGATTTAGATTTTGATTGGACGATCATACTGCAGGTGTGGCTGACTGAGCACCTGTTTGTCCCGCCCTCAGGTGTACTGTTACACAGCCAGGAGTCTGTACGAGGAACACAAACTGCTGTTCACTCTGCTTTTGGCTCTGAAGATCGACCTTCAGGCCCGAAACATCTCGCACCCCGAGGTGCTCACCTTCATCAAAGGTCACAGGCCCATCCTCTTCCTCCTCCATTCTCCATTCTTTTCTTCTTTTACCAAACTATTTTGACAGTAAACATCATATATGTATGTAGGCGGAGCCTCTCTGGATCTGAACTCTGTAGAATCTAAACCACGGCGCTGGATCCTGGATCAGACCTGGCTCAACCTGGTGCAGCTGTCCAGCCTGCCGCCATTCACCCAGATCCTGACCCAGGTTAAACCCAAATCCAGCAACATTAAAACAGGTAAAGCTGGAACACAGACTTACAGAAGTTATGTTTCCGTGTGTCCAGGTGAGCCAGAACGAGCGTGCCTGGAGGACCTGGTTCGACCACACCACGCCAGAGGATGCCACGCTGCCTGATGGGTACGAGGAAAAGCTTGACACCTTCCGGAAGCTCCTGCTCATCAGGAGCTGGTGTCCTGACCGAACCACCGCTCAGGTCTGCCTGCTAAACACAGTTCAGACAGACCTAACAGAGACCACATCAGTGCTTAATCAGTTTACACTAAACTATAGGACAATCATGGAGATGTTCGCTAATGCTAGCATGCTGAGACTTATACTAAAAGTTCAAAAAGCTCAAGTCTAACTTCAACTTAAAAACCTGAAGAATGTGGGATGGTGATTTCATTTAGACTTCAACACAGTAGATGTGATGCTAACAGTAGATGAGATGCTAACAGTTCAGGATAACATAATAATGAGAGCTAACGTTGTAATGCTAACAGTTACAGACAGTGAAGCTAATGAATAGAGCTGTAATGTGAACAGCTAAAGAGGTAACAGATAATGTTGCAATGCTAACAGTAACAGATCAGAAGCTGACAGTAGTAACAGTTTCTGATCTCATGCTAACAGTTAGCAACATAGTGCTAATAGTCACAGCAGGTATTGTGTGAGTTTATGAAGCAATGTGTGTGTGTGTGTGTGTGTGTGTGTGTGTGTGTGTGTGTGTGTGTGTGTGTGTGTGTGTCCACCAGGCGCGTCACTACATCTCAGAGTCTCTGGGTCAACAGTATGCAGAAGGTCTGGTTCTGAACCTGGACGCCATGTTAGCAGAGAGCGACAGCAGGACGCCAATGGTCTGCCTGCTGTCGATGGGCTCTGACCCGACTGAGAACATAGAGAGACTGGCCAAGAACAAGGTGAATGACTGACTGCAGCAGGTGGAGACATAAGAGAAAGACTGGAAACAAATCAGTGGATGGAGGAAACAAAATATTAAAAGATGGATGGTTTCTGGGTTCTGGCATCACAGTCCGGTTCTTTGCACTGCCTCCACCAGAGTGTAATGAATCGATGTGTTGATGGAAGTTAGATGTCCTGTAAAAAGGGCTCAGTATCATCAATCTTCAAACTGTCTTTTTGAGATGAGCCTTAGATCTAGAAATGATGGGCAGGTGTTGGATGAGTGAATTGAAAGCAGATGGATTCACGGGTGAACAGCAGAGTCCTGATCTCTACCTGCAGGGGGCACCGTGCCGTCCCATCTCCATGGGGCAGGGCCAAGAGGTTCACGCTCGCAGGCTATTGGCCGCCAGCATGACGGACGGCGGCTGGCTCCTCCTGCAGAACTGCCACCTGGGACTGGACTTCCTGGACGAGCTGCTGGAGACGGTCACTGCGGCGGCGCCAGAGAGCGTGCACAAAGGTTTCCGGGTGTGGCTGACGACCGATGTGCACCCCAGGTGACTGATAACACGTGCTAGCATCATGTATATGTATGTGTGTATGTATGTATATGATTTCACTGTGTGTGTGTGTTTATGTACAGATTCCCCATCACTTTCCTTCAGTCTTCCATTAAGTTCACCAATGAACCTCCTCTTGGTAAGACTCCTTTTTCTGCTTCAGTGTCCCTCCTTCCCCCTCCTTCCACCTCCTCCTCCTCCTCCTCCTCCTCCATTGATTTATTTTGTGAAATATTAGACTTCTGTTCCTCTTTATGGTTCGTTTAACCCTGGCTGCTTGATTGACTGACATTAATTCCTGTATTTCTTGAATTAATCCACCCATTCATGTTTTTTCTTGCGGAAACATGGTTCCTCCTCTGCTCCTCACTCCTCTGTCTCTGTCAGGGATGAAAGCTGGTCTGAAGAGGACCTTCAGCGGCGTCACTCAGGATCAGTTAGAGATCAGTAACCTGCCTCAGTGGAAGCCTCTGCTGTTCGCCGTGGCCTTCCTGCACACCACCGTGCAGGTATCTGCAGGAAGTGACCGCACTCAAGAGTTTTGACTGCAGCGAGTTTAAAGTGTCTGAGACTCGTTAACAACGACCAGCTAATGTGATTTGGAAGAAGAAAAGTAATATACCACAGAACACTTTGTCTTGTTTTTCCCTTCTTTCTTCTGTCTCTCGTCCCGTCAGGAGCGTCGCAAGTTCGGTCCTCTCGGCTGGAACATCCCCTACGAGTTCAACCAGGCAGATTTTACCTCCAGCATGCAGTTTGTGCAGAACCACCTGGACGACCTGGACTCAAAGAGAGGAGTCAACTGGAGCTGCCTGCGCTACATGCTGGGTCCGTCCTCTTCAAATCTGCTCTGCTCTTTATTCCGCCGGACGAGAAACTCCTGAACCAGCTTGGCCATCACTGCGTGCTCCCGCCTGACTCTGTTCCCTCCCGTCCATACCCAGGTGAGGTCCAGTATGGCGGCCGTGTGACAGACGACCTGGACAAACGTCTCCTCAACACCTTCACTCGTGTGTGGTTCAGCGAGAACACCTTCAGCGACAAGTTCTGCTTCTACAAAGGCTACAGTATCCCCAGCAGGGCCAGGACGGTCCAGGACGTCCTGCAGCACATCGAGGCCCTGCCGCTGGTCGACTCACCTGAGGTCAGAGCGCGCTCAGAAACCTGAAGGCTGGATGTCCGAGAACAGCGAGTCGACGCTGTTCCCGATTACTCGCACATTTCCACGGAGGGCTCCAGAACACGGTCCAGCAGCTCCTCAGCTGAACCTGTGTCTTTGTGTTTCCAGGTTTTTGGGCTCCACCCCAACGCTGACATCACCTACCAGACCAACCTGGCCAATGAGACGCTGAGCACCATCATCAACATCCAACCGAAGGACAGCGGTGGCGGGGCCGGGGAGACCAGGGAGGCCAGTGTGCAGAGACTAGCCAGTGAGATGCTGGAGAAGCTTCCGCCTGACTACATTCCTCACGAGGTGTGTTTAGTGTGGAACGGACGAGCGGGTTCCAGTTCCACTAGTCTTAGTGAAGACTAACAGATGTTTCAAGGCTGAATGCGACAGAAAAGCTTCAGCACTGTCTCTGCTTCTGTCAAGCACTAAGAAGACCGCGTCAAGGTGTCCTGCAGGACGTCCACCAGCACGATGAAGTGAAGGTCAAAGCTAAAGTGTGATGAATGAGCTGAAACTGAACACTGACCAGCTTTCCCATTTTTAAATGTGACTGTTTAATTCTTCTTTTTATTGTAGTGAAGTATTTCGAGCTGCTTCTGTTGGTATGAAGACGTGTGTTTTTGATCTCTGCAGAAATACTGAGGAACTCTGTGTTGTGTGTGTTGAAGGTCAAAGGTCAGCTGCAGAAGATGGGTCCGCTTCAGCCAATGAACATCTTCCTGCGGCAGGAAGTGGACCGCATGCAGCGAGTCATCAGCAGTGTACGGAGCACGCTCACCGACCTCGAACTAGCCATTGATGGTCAGTCACAGCACACACACACACACACACACATACACACTGAACAATAAGACTGTTTATTTGATGTAACCTCCTTCGCCGCAGGCACCATCATCATGTCGGAGGACCTGCGCGACGCCCTCGACTGTATGTTCGATGCCCGGATCCCTCGCCTGTGGCTGCGGCTCAGCTGGCCGTCGGCCACGCTGGGCTTCTGGTTCGGCGAGCTGCTGGAGAGGAACCAGCAGCTGAGCGGCTGGATCGGCTCCGGCCGGCCGAACCAGTTCTGGCTCACCGGCTTCTTCAACCCACAGGTCGGTTCAGGTTCATGAACACCAGGACTTCAGAAACACATGTCCTCAATCTGGTCCAATCAGCATTATGTCTGTGTGTGTGTGTGTGTGTGTGTGTGTGTGTGTGTGTGTGTTTTTCTCAAAGGGTTTTCTGACCGCCATGCGCCAGGAGACCACACGGTCCAACCTGTCCAGGGGCTGGGCCTTGGATACCGTCACCCTCAGCAATGATGTCACTAAGATGATGAGGGAGGATGTGTTGGCTCCGCCCCCAGAAGACATGGGCGGAGTCTACATTTATGGCCTCTACCTGGACGGGGCAGGATGGGACCGACGCGGCGGCAGAATCACTGAGGCCTCACCCAAGGTGTGTGTGTGTGTGTGTGTGTGTGTGTGTGTGTGTGTGTGTGTGTGTTTGTGATTTATGTGAAACACTAAGTTGAAGTAATGCGTTAAAAATTTTAAATAATGAAATAAAGCAATTTCAATAAATATAAAAATTCAAATAGAAAAATGAAAATGGTAAAAAAAAAAGGAGTTGAAAAAAAGTAAAAAATCTAAATAAAAGAAAAAAACTAAATGAAGAGAAGAAATGCTTGAATTGGAATAATTGATATATAATAGTGTTATAAACTTCCCATGAGCCTCTCTGCTGTCTCGTCTCAGGTCCTCTTCACTCCCCTCCCCGTTGTCCATGTGTACGCTGTCAGCTCAGCCGGCATGGCCGACAGTAAGCGGCTGCCCGGTGGCGGCGGCGGCGTCAGCCTGTACTCGTGTCCGGTCTACAAGAAGCCGCGTCGGACCGACCTGAACTTCATCTTGTCTCTGCAGCTGAGGAGCGTGCAGCCGGCGGAGCACTGGACGCTACGCGGCGCCGCTCTGCTCTGCGACTGCAAGTGATGCTCTGACTGTGAGTGACGCCATCAAACTTTATTGTTCTGCTGCAGACGACGGTCGTTTAGGCTAGTTAGCATTTAAAGGACTGAACACACGCTTCAGCCAGTCAGCTGCAGATCACACGTTGGCCTTTCCTGCTGATCATTTTCCTCAGTCAGCTCAGAGAAGGTTTGATCTTTAGTTTTACTTTATTTATATGAAACAGTCATCTAATAGAGATGTGAAAATCATGATCGCAGATAAAGAAATAAACAGCAAATAAGACACCAATAAAACATTTCAACAGTAAACAAATGAGCTGCTTTTGTTGTGTTTTCTGAATGGTTTGTAAGAAAGAAATGACTCGTGTGGCACGTGTTTGGTTCTGAGTGTCTTTGTTAGGGTCCTGGTGTTTGTCCAGGCTGTCTTCTGTCGTTGTTCGGGGTCAGTGATCTACAGATTCTCTCGAAGGACGTTTGTATTCACATCCCTCCACCTGCTCAGGCGAGTGATTCAAAAACATGTGCGGTGCCACGTAAATGACAGCACCCGGAGAAGAGTTAGAAATGTGGTGTGATCACAAACGGTTTGTCAAAGAAACCTCACAGCGTAGTTTGTGCAGCAGAGAGCGCTGAGTTTATTTTTCAACTGTGAAACATCACATGGGTAGAAAAATCTAATCACAGCTATAAAATCTACAAAGAAAACACAGACACTCACCTGAAAACAACCGAAAACACATGAAAACACCCCAAAACACCCGAAACATCCAATAACTCTCAAAGTACCTTAAAACACCCGAAAACACCAAAAACACCTCAACACACCTGAAACCTCAACCAAACCTTAACCCGAGTCTGCACCCTAAAGTTTAATGAGTTGCATCGTGGGGACCTGACCTGACCCGAGTCCCCACAACGTGAGGAACACGTGAAACTGACCTCAGGGTCTGGAACATGGAAGTGTGGAGAAAACAGAACGAGATCGCGGTCGTTCGATTCATTTGACTTTCTCTTTAATTCCTTAAAGCCTCGGTTGCAGCGCAGACTTTCAGTGAGGGATGATGATGGTTTGCTGATAAACTAATGAATTCAAACCTTCACCGATCCACAGGTCGATAACACAAAGGTCCAGAAAAGTAAACATATTCAGTCCAAAACATGAAAATAATCCACGGAGGGATGTTTCCTCCGTTCAGATCAGCAGGCGATGAGCTCGTCTTGGTGCTTTCCTCGTTACAACTTCCGGAAATGCGTGCAGAAGGACGCCATCTTGGCTCAAGTCACTCTGGAGTCTCAGGTTTCAACTGATGCCTCATTGACCAAGCGGAGAAGAGTTGAACGGAGGTCCTCCTTTTCTTCTCACATGTGAAGATGAGCCAATCACAGCTGATTTTGAAGATGACTGACGCCTCGCACACACCGATCTGCCTCTTCAGTGGGTTAATTACAGCTCCGCCATCTTAAATCAAGGATTTTCTTACACAGTTTGAAGTGATTAATATCCAATATAAAGATCTATAGCCAAAATATAGGTAGAAATGCTTTAAATATGCGTATAAATGGAAAAACATTAGATTTCATGAATATAGAGATTCATATTCATGTAGATAAATATATAGTACAAGTTTAGTAGTAGTAGTATATCGTGTAGTAGAAGTTTGCTGTATTAATATGATAGATAGCTCGTATATGAAAGTAACCTCTGTGTGTTTTCATTCATCAGGAGAATCCAGTGAAGAAGCTCCTACTCTTCATCAGTTTTTTACAGGCTGAAATTGATTCTCGAAAAACACTGAAGGAATCTGAAATCCTGGTTTCACCATAATTATTGAAGCGCAGACGTCACTTTGGTTACAGAAATGATTCATGTGAACTTTTATTTTCTCAACATGAAAGTCAAACACAAACATCTCTGACGAGCTACGGCCATGCAGTCACTCACTGAAACGCTACAAACACCAAAGATACTGTAAAAATTAAAGTTGACTGAACTCAGAGGGTTTGCTTACAGAGTAAACATCAGCTACAGTGCTGTTACGTCACTGCTGTCGGGTGAAAACCTCATAAGAAAACTGTTTTCGGCTTGATGACGCGCTGTGGGTCACGGTCAGGTGTTCATGTTGATAATTAAACCACAACAGCTTTGACTGGGGAAAGATTCAAAGATGTGGAGGATCTTTGTGAAATCGTCCCAGTCGGTAGTTTGAGACCCCTCCTCCAAAATAAAACTCCTCTGTTTACACATGAAGTGAATTTCCCTCAGAAATCATCAGGATTTCTGATCTTTCTGGTCTATATTTTAGATTCAGAGTGGAACATTTTCACCAGTCGATGCTAAACACTGTTCTGTCATCTCAAACATGTGTAACACTATCACACTGAAGCTTTGTACAGTACACATCTTCAATACTAGTTAATCCATTATTCAGATATTTATTAATCGATCAGTAATTAAAGGCTCGTTAACCATGACCCTGTCTTAGAGGTATTTTACTTATGTAACGATGGAGTAGAATTTCTGAAATGTGCCGTCCTTTTATTTAGGTCCTCGGCTCGTGAACTTCTCAGTGATTTACTGTATTCTATCAAATAGATTTTCAGCTCTTGTTAAATCTGCTCTGATTTGGTGGGAGAGTCAAAGTGGTTCTTCTGTCTCCACACAAACCAGAGGACTTGGCGGTGCTTCCTGCTCCTGGTGACCAGGACCCCATCTGGGATTTGAATTGGGACAGGTCCAAGTGATTCTCTGTACAGACCTGGGTCCGGTATAGGGTCCTGCTGTTTTGCTGCGGCTCTCGGGTCTGTGTGTCAGTAAACATTAAACAGATCCAGACATTTGGACTCGTGCAGACCTCTACAGGAACACAGAGGAGCCTCTTGATTGTTGGCGGCAAACAGAAATTTGTTCTTTGTTTACTGTGAAGTCAAGTTTGTTGAAGTCTCTCCTCAGTGACACAGTTTTTAGCCTTTTAACTTTAATTATTTCACCTATAATGAGTTCAAAACTCTTCAACACTTCTTTATCACGTTCCTGAACCCTGTTACAGCTTCATCATCCAACATTTCAATCTCATCAACATGCAAAAACAGGTGAGCAGCAGTGGTGTGATGACGGGAAACTCTGTCAGCTCTACACTTTGTTCATTTATTTTCCCAAAGTCAGTGTACATTGAACACAAAACAAATGAATTCTAGAAATATTTGCTGATTGGATGATGAACGTCCAGAACAGACGGAACTGCGTATGAAATGTCCTCAGTGGTTTCAGGAATCTGTGTGGTTGTTGTCTTGATGCTCAGTCAGATTCTCTGCTCTCTTCCTTCCCTCCTTCCAGCGTTTGAATAAACATGAATCTTCAGCATTTGCGCTCTTGCAGTTCTGCTTTGGAGCAGCGACCTTAAAACCTTCTCTTTCACTCCCTTCATGTGGCCTCAGTGGTCCAAAAGAAAACGTCCCAGATCTTGTTATTGCCTCGTGGTTTACGATAGCTGCTTCATGTCGTACATTGGCACCTCAGACTCCTCTGCTTTGCCCTCGTTGCCAGCAGCCTTGGCAGCATCTGGGGTGCCCTTGCGGCCTTTGGGAGGCGGGACGGGAACCGCTCCCTCGGTGGTGCCCTCGGCTCCTTCCTGGCCCTCCGCCACAGTCCTCTCCTTCTTCAGGTTGAGCTTGGCGGGAACGCTTTTGGTGATGGTCTCCTTCAGCCTCTCGCCCGACTGCTTCAGCCTCTCGCCGGACTGGCGGATCTTCTCGCGCCTGTCGGCCGTCACGATGCGCTCACTCAACTTGTTGACCTTTGTGCCCAGGTTCTCGCGGGTCTTGCTCATGTTTTCCTTGGAGAAGGTTGCTTTGAAGCTCTCGATGCGCGTCAGCCCAGTCTTCTTCATGCGGCTGGCTGCCGAGGAGTCTGCCTCCTCCACCACCATGTACTCTTCGTCCGACTCTGGAGGGAGCTCAAACTTGTCCGGTTCCACCTCGGCTCTGGCACCGGTGCTGCTGCTGGGTTCTGCTGGCTCATTTCCTGGTGTGATGGCCTTCACCTCTTGGTCACCCTGAGGGAGGAGAACACAGAACAGATTGTGACCCAGGAGAGTGTCATAATTACATTGCTGATAAACCAGACTTTGTGTTTGGATATATATAAGTTTTTCTTCTTATTGAAATGAACAAAGTTTGATAGTTGATGCTGGCTTTAAATTTGTCTCTGGTTCAAGTGTGTCATGTAGACTTTAGCTGTTAGCGTGCAGGCCTTGATCCCGCCTCCATAAATAAACTGCAGCACCTGTTTCTGAAGCTCAGTGCTCGGCTGCAGGAAGCTAAACATATCAACAAGCAGCAGCGTATGGAGCAAAGTGGGATCACTTTCAGCTTCAGGCCACGTCATGGCGAGCATCAGACCCTTACTGAAAGATCAGGTTACACTGAACATAAGGAGCAAAAATGTTCAGGCCGAAGCTGCAGGCTAACCCAGATCCCTGCAGACGTAATGATTCACCGTCAGACAGTCAAACCCATCCATGATGAGTTCCACAAGTAAACACAGAGTTACCCAAAAACTTGTAGAAGCCAAGTAAAAAGTGATGAAAGACCGTTTGACAGCCAATCACAGGGTGCTGTGCATGTGGTATTTCTGGTCCTAAAACTATGACCAGAGTCTGTGAGTAGAGTTTAGGAGAAAGGCAGACTAGAGACGTCCAGTTTAAATCATTGTTCACAATGTTCAGCAGTTTAAAGGGGCATTTTTCTATGTCTGTTTCTCAAGTGAAATGTGACCTTGACAGACACAAAGCTGACTTTGCGAGGCTAAATCTACTGCAGACTGCGTTCAACTTCCTCAAGAACCCCTGAAGGCCCCCAGACACCAGTTTGGACAACACTTGAGCTGGAAAGGACGAGACCAAGTAAAAAGAAGTAAGAAAGCTGTCTGCATTCATTTTTGGTTCTGTCATCTGAGGAATTTGATGTTTTTGAATCAGACTTGGACGATCGAGCTAAATGAGCCTTCATGCTTGTTAGCAAACTAGTGTGCAGCAAGCTAAGGGGATCATCAGGGCCTTTGATTACATGCATCATAGGCACTATATGACACCTGATAGAGGGGCTGACATTTCCAAGGCTTTGACAGAATGCATAACAGTCATAACTGAACTACACAGTAGGAGCAGGAGCATGTAGCAGAGTCTGCTAACAAACTAGACTGAAGCAGAGTTCAGAAATAAACCACCAATTAAAACGTTTGTATTTTGTTTGTTCAATCTGTTTTCACAGGTTTAAAAAACACAATTTATGGTCATTACATGTTGGAATGTGACACAATAACTTGATTCATCACATCACTCCCCCTTAAACAGTTTAACGTGTTAATCAGTGAGCATTAGAGGTGATGATAGACGTATGTTAGAACTTTGGACAGAGCCAGGTCAGCTGTTTCCCTTCCTTTTGGTCTTCATGCTAAGCTAGGCTAACCACACCCTGACTCCTGCTAAAGGTACAATGTGTAACAACTGGCCACCTGGAAAAGGTCACTTGAAACAAATAGGAGGCAGCACATCACCAGCATGTCCACGAACTGCTGCTCACACTCTGCTCCTGGCTGTAGCTATCCTCTGCTGTAACCGTTAGCTAGTTAGCTCACTTAGCTGTGCAACAGTTAGCAGTTGATGGTGATGTGCTGCCTCCAACTTGTTTCGAGTGACCTTTGATAGGTGGCCAAATGTTACACATTGTACCTTTAGCTGGAGTTTGGGGCACCGGGGGGATTGTTGGTGTTTACATCTTGGACAACAGAACTGGGTTCAGCAGCTTCCCAGTGAACATGAGCGGATCAGGACTGAACACAGCCTCCGAGACTGAAGGAGACGATACCAGGGACAATGAAGGCACGGTAGGCTGAGACGGGACAGCCGTGAACCAGAAAGACAAGACTGTTCTGGTGAGTTTTCTTTTGTTTCTGTTGAGTTTGGATCAGTTGTGTTTTACGATGAGTTAATTGCCAATTTACCTTGTCTTTTGAATTCAGACGGTGTACGTGTGTATTTTTCTGTTCAGTAAGGAAAACAGGTGTAAGAATTCTTCATTATCGGACACATATTGTACCTTTAACACACAAACATGAGATTATTATTTATCTGATTGTCTACCTTTGATGGCAGCTTTTGTCCTTTACTATTTCAAAACTCATTTCTGTGACCTGTTATCAAAATCCTGTGGTTCAACGAGCCCGTTGAATTCAAAAAGTTTATCCATTACTTGGGTTTCGCTTTTGATTTTGTTTATGAAACTACAAAGTTATCAGAAATACTGATCAACAAGCCTGAACATCCAACATAATGAGGAAACATAACACAACAAAATACAACACAGAAGTCAAGATTTAAGTTCAAAAGAGCTTCTACTCTGTTAAACTGTGGCCAGGGAGGAGTGAATAGAGGGAAGGTCAAAGGTCATGATCCCATCTCACCCCATGACATCACAGTAATGTGCTGAACTTCCACAGCTTCTGCTCTGGCTGACGGAGAGGATTTCCTCCATCAGTTTAACTAAAATCTCTCAGAACAAATCAAAGAGCGAGCACAGCCTGTTAGCAGCCAAGAAAATGATTTATAACCCTGGTCCAGAAGATCGACGTTAGCTAATCCAGAGAGAGAGGAAGGGTGAGAGAGCAGACAGCTATATAAGGAGATGGTGGAGGTTCAGACTCAGAATAACCTGGTCTGTCAGCACTCAGCTGGCACGGTCACTTACAGTACAGAAACCACGTAGCAGCTCTGCTAACTGCACACACCCGTTAATTTGTTTTATCAGAGGGATAAGAAACAGCTGTTCGTAAAGATGACTTCATCTTTCATTTCATGAAAATCTTTATTTCATGGCAGATTTGCACATTTTTGAAGGGCAGAACAAGCTGTTATATAAAATGCTTTTTCAGGACATGTTCCGTGAAGATTTCCTGTCACTTAAAGCCAAGAAGCGTGTCTTCGTTTGCTTTCATTTCCCAGTGCTGCATTAGAATAGGAACAATGCTAATGCTGCCAGTACTTGACATCAGACGACAGCGTCCACATTGACTTTGTTTGCTGTATTAATCAAACATTCATATCCAGATTATTAATGGTTTTCAGTTTGCTTCTTGCTCTCCGAGGACCAACAAGACCATCCAGTGTCCTCAGCATTGGGTCCATATTGGATGATTCTGCTGGTCGCAACCGTAAGCACGATGATCTTTCCCTAATCTTAACCACGCTGCAGTTATCCTGTGCAGATATTATATAAAGATGAAGAATTTAAAAAATGTCGGCCATTGTAAAACCGTTTTGAGCCAGCCAATCACAGGGTCTCTCTGAGGTTTGATCATGTGACCTCACTGACCGCCCGGCAATCTGACACTGCACAGAGTCCAGATTACAGTAACTGAACCACACCCCACAGAGCACTCTTACTAAGCTAGTCAACATGCTAACTTGCATTTTCATGTATTGTAACTCTTGATGTTAACAGTCTTATATTTAGCATGTTAGCATTCTAATGATATCATAAGATGCGTGCAGTTAGCATGGTGATGGTATGTAGTGCACACACCTGACTGTTCATTGTATTCAGCTTCTTAAGAGTCAAATTTGGCAAATGTCAGCAAAGTTCAATGGCATCAGGTTGCTTAGCCAGAACTAATTCCAAACCCAGCTGAAGAATGAAAGGTAAAAACCAACAGTTCCAGGATGTAAAAATCAAAGAGAAATAGAAGGCAAGAAAAGTTGTTGTAGGACTCAGATTTACGCAGTGAAACCATCACTTAGTCTTCAGCTGCACCTTGTTGGGATCAAATTATTTAGTATTCTGAACTGTAACTAAGAAATAATCATTCACAAATGGTTATTTCTAAGTAAAAGCCCTCTATGAGCTCCAGATCTGTGGCGTAACCTTTCAGTATACTGACGTTTATCCAGGGCTAAAATAACGAGGTCACCATCGCGCTGGCAGCTGCTAACAGTGAAGGCCAAAGAAGTAAAATGAAACTTGTTTTGTGCTTGTTGCTATTTCAACCCCAAGAACAAACTGAGACGTTTGTGAGCTAATGCAGTTCATTAATGTCAGAAGAACTCAGCTCAGTGTCATCTTAAGGCTCATAACAGTCACTTCATGCTGGACTTAAAGTAAAGATCTGTACTCTGCAGATCTCATTTGGTTTTAATATAATGGTCCCGGGAAGTCTGGATCTTAAGTGCATAGAAGTGGACTCAGCAGCGTTTGGCAACATCATACGGAAAAGTTCTTCATGTCTCTGAACAAATGAAACTGATTTGCTGCACTGACGTTTGCTTTCCTAATGCCTTTGGAGGCATCATGCAGCGACATCCCATTTAGTCATTCAAAAAGATTACGAATCTGCTAAGACGAAGAGGAAGGTTTTCAGAACAATTGTACCTGAATAGTAAAAGTTCTCCTGTGTAAGCTGGCGGCTATTTTAGACCTTGTCCAGCTCTATAAAGTAGCTACACCCACCTTTACAGTCATCATCTGTCAAACACCAACTGGCCCCTTTGACTTCTTTAGTCACACAGTTCAGATCGTCTCCTGTTGAAGTGCCCATACCAGGAACAGATCATTATAATTAGAGTTATGATGTTGATGTTGTCCTCATAGTTCTTTGTAAGTGAGACCCATCCAGGGCCATGACTTAGGCTGAGTACAAATTATGATCAGTGCAATCTGGTCAGGTAGGTTAGCTATGTTTTTGGTGGTTTTCATTTTGATATTTAATTTCAGCAAGTTGTGTTCATGTAGGTTTTTAATGGAATCAGTTTCAGATTGGCGTCTTTGATTCCTGACTAGAAATCCTAAGAGTATTAGAAGTATGTTTTACAGTTTATTTGTACATGCAGCTGTACACAGCCTGATGCTCTAAATCATTTCTAGAATAGAATCAACACCCAACTGATTCAAGAGAAATTAGTTTAGCAGTCGAGTCCCAAGAAGCAGTTGGTCCATTTCCAATGTTGGTTGTAAAAGACCAAACATCTGTGAGTCTTACCTGATAAATGACCACCCTGAACTTGTTCTTGGCCAGGAGGTCACCCTGGGTGGCCTCCACCTTCTTCACCCTGATGTTCTGGTTCTCCACACGCACCCTGACGTCCTTGATGTGGCGGCTGACCTTGCGCGTCTTTTCCAGCAGACGGTCGACGGTGGAACTGGTGGTGGCGTGGTCGCTGGTCAGCTTGACGATGTCACCCTGAATGGTCTTCACTGTGTTCTCCAACTCCAGCTGACGCTCCTCCATGCGCTGCTGCGTGGTCTGGACGCTGTCCATGAGGCCCGCCACACGCTCTAGCAATGCCATGATGCTTCCCGCATCATCTCCGCCACCGGTCGGCATGCCCGGTTTGTCTGTCATCCTTGCTTGTTGGTTCACCTGCTTCTGAATTGTCTGCTAGTTGTCTGGTTGATCAGCTGTCAGAGTCCAGTGATCCAAAGGTAAAAAGGATGAAGGGGTGAGGAAGAGCAGGTAGACGAAGAGGAGGGATGAGCTCCAGCAGCAAGATCTGCTGCAATTAACAGCAAAATCTTGGATTTGAAAGTGAAAATCAAAGCCACAAAAAAGATAAGAACGAGTGTTGAGGCATTGGAGGATCCAAAGAAAGAGACGGAGTTTAAGAAGGGAGGAGTGCAGTCCTCCACTGGAAGGAGAAGGAGAGAAGGGAGGAGAACAGGAGTACCGGATCACCCCTCTGAAACTGGAGGTTCACCCTGAAACTGGTTAGATCAACTGACTCCACCCTGCTGGGAGGGCGAGGGAGGGGTGACAGGAGGTAAGAGGAGGGGGAGCGGGTGGAGGAGGAGTGGTGAGCCTAAAAGGAGTGACAGTAAAACAGAGAAGGAGAGGATCAGTGAGTTTTAACAATGTCTAATCAATGTTTGACAGTCGATGCCGTCGTGACGGACTGGAAAAATAAAAACACTCAGTGGAAAAAATCAAATTCCAACTTTATCTTATTCTGATTTGGGATTAAGTTTGACATGTTTGACTTCTGAAGGCCTTGAGAAACATGGAACATCCCATCGATCAGAGAATTTTAACATGAAAATGGATCTTACAGGAATGTGTGCGTTAATGAGTGAGATGGATAAAGAGTGACATGGATGCCGGCTTCTCTCTGTGTTCTCTGCTGCTAAAAATACTGCGAGGGTAAAGTGACTCCCTGCACCTCTTTGGGAGATGAGTGTATTAAAAGGAATGGAAACCCCCTCCCATCTATTCCTCCATCATCCATCTATCAACCATCGCCTTTTCACTTGTTCTGTCTTAATCCCTCCATCCAGGTTTAGACTTTTTTGGCATCCCCAGGCCACCACAAGAACAGCTCGGTTTCCTAAACGAATTCCTCATGCTAACGCTGGCGTCACTGCCATCTTTGTTGGTTACTGAAGCTGGATGGACCGAATTTGGGCAAATGAGGTGGAGCCTTGAAGGAGCTGAAATGGGAGGAGCAAGAGCAACCAGCAAACCTCACTGTGACAGGCTTTCAGTCAACGCAAACACACCTGAAATCAGCTCATTTCACGCTTTAATATCTAATCGCTTGTGTGCTAATTTACATAATGTCCTCATGTCAGTAAAGTAAAATTAGATCTTGAGACCTCAAAAGTAAGTCTGGTCTTCTTTCTGACTCCACACCAACAGATCTGATTCAATATCAAACCTGTAGTCTTCAGCCAACACTGACTCAAGTGACATCACTCGAGGACATTTGTCAGACTTCTCACAGCTCCCTTTGAGCCGTTTAAGACAGCATCTCCACCGTCATGTCCCCCGTTTCTGCTGAACGACTGAAGGTGAGCAGGTGTGAGCTCGGCTTGTGCTTGGATGGGAGACCTGTGGGAAAACTGCTGGACGTGGTGTTGGTTTGCATGTAGGGGGCAGTCTTCCCCCTGGTCCTAATAAAGGGGAGGCTGTGCTGTAGGAGATGCTGTCTTTCAGATGCTGAGGCGTTAAACCGGACTTACTGAGGTCATTAAAGATCAGACCAACTGAGGTTACAGCTGTTTGATTTTAGGTTTTTGTGCAAAGTGATTCGTCCCAGAGGACAAATCACAACAGTTCTTGTTTTATATTTGCAGACGTGGAAAATGATGCTTGGAAAAGGTTTGTGTGCTGGTCTGAAGATCTGGAGGTTTCATCAGGGATCCGTCTGGATACCTTTCAGCTGACAGCTCCTTTGCTTTTGCTCCCAGCAGCAAACTTGTCGTCATCATCATACGAGAGCTGTAGCCAGAGTGTCCTTGAAAGTTCAAAAAACTTCCAAAACCCTGGAGGCGGCCAAGCGATGATCAAAACACACCAGAAGGAAGAGACGAGGTGAGAAAGGAGGGATGGACTGGAGAGAGAAGGGGACTCCCCGCCGGTACAAAGCCTGCACCAGCTGCTGCCTATAATTATCCTGCCGTCACCGCTATATTTAACTGCTGCTCCCTGTAGAAGACATCGATGCTTCGACACCACCAGCAGCACGTTCAGGGTGGGTGGAGTCTTCAGGCCGGCCTGTTAACATGCCTGCACTCGGTGAATCACAGGGGAGGACGTCTGATTTGACTGCAGGGGTCACTGTGATTTCATATGTAAAGTTTCTGAAGCCAGAAAATCCTCATTTCAGCAATGAGGGCGACACCCAGGTAGAGATGACTGTGATTGGCTGAAACATTCTTCCCTTTAAAAAGTTAAAATGTTTTCTAAATGATTTAGATTCATATGAGAAAAGTGAAGTTCTGCTCTGAGCGCTGAATGAATGTGTTACAGCTTCCCTGGAGCAGCACCTGGTGGTCATATAGGGAACTGCATCCAATCACACCTTCAACTCTCAGCTGCGCCTCCATCCCCAGGTGACGATACCTGCCACCAGGTGTCTGAGGTAGGCTTTATTCTGCTCTTACCCATCTTGTCTCTCTTGGATTATTTCAGAGACAAACAATAAGAAGGTTTATTTAACTACGATCAACTTTTCAGCTCATCAACGACTCCAGGTGACATTAAAATGGGCTGTTTGTGGAAGTCGTTTCTGTAAATGGAATCTGGCCGTTTCTGGTTGGACGAGAAAGATCTTCCTGTTTGTCAAAGAGGTTTGTCTCTGTAGGATCATTTCCATGAAGTTGTCAGAGCCTTAGAACAACAAACGATGATGAACATTGTACCAATTTCAAACATTGCCGTCTACATCGGTCGCCTGGACACAAAAACATGGATTCAGTTTTCTGATGCAGAGATCTGATGGAGCGCCGAATCAGGATCTGTAATTCATTCTAATCACATGGTTTCCGTCTCATCAAGTGCTTCAGCGTCCAGTTTCACGGTTTTGACTCTTTGAGCACCATCTGGTCAAATCTGCCGTCAGGTGAGCGAGCAGGTGAAAGCCACGACACGCTGGTTTCAAACGTCATAATTTAATTCTAGTTCCACTACAGCACAGTCTAGACAACAGCTTCACTGGTTCATGCAACATCTACAGTAAAATCAGGCTGGATTCCCTCAGACCACAGCTCCACTCCCGCCGCAAAGAGTCGAATCTGACCTCAGAGCAGCGATACTTCAGGGAACCTCCAGCTTATTGAGTCTACTCCTTCTACCACAATTAACGACCAACACGGACACTTCGTACCATTGTTACAAATTATAGAAAAAAAAGAAGAAACTCGACCAAAAAACAGTAACATTTAAATTATCATCAGCTTGTCGAAGCACACGAACATTGGAATCCATTTCCGGAATGGCGTCGTCTGAAAATTAGGCAATAAAATAATTCTAACAACAACCTGTACATGTCAGCTTGTACCTTCTCACCTTTTAAACAGTAGAAAAAACAGCATTTTGGTTTTCAGGAGCGTCTCATCATAACAAATACAAAAAGAAGTAAAATAAAGTTCATCTGAGTTCCATGAAGAGTTATTTTTGACCCTGTGAGACGCAGCAAAACAGAAACAAACCGTCAGTCAACAAAACCCGAGGGGGCCTCAGTGGTCCCTGAAACCCTGCAGTCCAGGGACAGAGCGCCCCCTGCAGGATGACTGCGAGTATAACACAAAGAGAACAGAAGAAAACCAAACATGAGCACAAAACAAGACCAGATCACACCAGAGTCCACGTGGTCTTCAGCACGTGAACGCTGTCAAAAGTTATCAGAACAGACAATTCAACCAAAACTGTGCTTTGATGCTTCAGTTTGAAGGTGAATCATGGGAAAATGATGATAATAATAATAACATCAATCTCATAAACACCTGAACACCTCATTTAATCCCGACTAAATACTTCATGTTGAAGTGTGAGTTTAGGATTTTAAGACATTTTACCTTCAAATCCACTTCCTGAATTTATGTGGTTTCAGTTTGCGTCTCACTCGTTTCCAGAATCTACAGTTTGGCTAAAAACGTAGGTGACTTCTTCCTCTTGCACTTTATTTACATCAGAATTTGATCCAAATAAATTCAGTTTAAGTGAATCCTGAGAAAATTAAGCTGGACGTCAAACATGTCAGCACCATAAATTCAGTGGGATTTAAAGTCCACACGAAGCATCGAGCTGCAGTTTCATCTCAGAGCTCAACGCTCATGACTTCACACCACACAGAGCTAAACGTCTTAATGTTCCTTCAAAATAAAAGCACGAAAACAGCATCGATCTGCGTCTCACAGGGCCAAAACAAAGAGACAATCTGTGGGTTTCCAGTTTGCATGTGGACGGTCCAAAGTGAAGATACAATCAGATAAATAACGTTTCCTGCCGGAGGGTCCACAGTGTTTCAGAGTCTGAGAGGACGGCGGCATCGGGACAGACGCAGACCCAACGGACGTCTCTGCTCCGCCTGCCAGAAAACAGGAAACCATCTGCAGACGGACAGAAGAACTAAAGCAGCCCTGGAGGAGAAATAAGGCCCCTGAAGAACTTCAAAGATGATCTTAAAAAAGGGAAAAAAAGAGGCACCAAAAAGTCGAGCTATCAAAAATGCAGTCAGTCTGTGGTACGAAAGATTTCTGTTTCATAAAAACACGAGAGAGAAAAGAGCCGCAGCTACATCATCCTGGACGACGTTCCTGACGGGAAGTGACCCAGGTGCTGCTTCTGCCTCCGCCCACGCTTCGTCTTATTGCACCTCCTGCAGGAGACGACAGGAAGTGCACGTCAACAACACGCAGTGTGTGTGTGTGTGTGTGTTTACTGCAGCAGTGATAACACACAGTGGTAGTTGTGTAGTACTAATATCACTTATAGTAGTTTTAATACTCCCTTTTGTCTTTAGAGTTCATATTGGTACTGCTAATAAAAGGAGCAGTAATAGTACTGTAGCAGTACTTTTTAGCAGTGGTAGTAGTATTAACAGATATTATAGCAGCCAACTAGCAATATTACTACACGTGGCTGACAGACCTGGTTCAGGTTTGGGTTTGTGGACCAGCACCAGTTCATCTGAGCAGCAGCAGTAGTACTAATAGTAGTAGTGGTAGTACTGACAGCAGTAGTAGTCGTGTAAGTAACAGTAGTAATGGCAGTGGTGCGAGTACCTGGTGAAGCACATGACCACGGCGACGATGACGGCGATCTGAACGGCTCCGATGATGGCGGCGATGAGGACGTAGTGCAGCTTCTGACCGCTGGGCACCACGTACAGGATGTTAAAGTCCAGGAGCTGATCGCACTGAGGACCGCCGTACGCCGCCTCACACCTGAGACACACACACGTTCAGGTGGATGTCCTCCAGACAACAGTTACATCTGCACGCCATCCTGCGTCCGAGTTATTCTCCGCTCTGATTGGCTGCTGTGTGCAGGCAGGCGGACAGACGGGGGTACCTACCTGCAGGTGGGCAGGTTGTGTCTCATCTCACATTGGCCATGTTCACAGAACTGGGCGTAGTCTTCGGGACAGGGGGCGGGGCTGTCCACAAACCCCTCCCCTTCACCGGGCTTGGACACAGCTGAAGAAGAAGAAGAAAACTCTGGTTTGTGATTGGCTCTTAGAGACACACTGCAGAGCTACAGACAGACTGCGGGACCGAGTCTCACCATAGATGTCCGGTTTGGTCCTGATGCTGTCGTCCTTCCTGCTTTTATCTGAAACCACAGAAGAAGAAAATGCTTCTTTATTTCAAAAATATCTTTTTATTTGACAGACCGAGATCAGAGGGACGAGTGTCGTCAGGAAGAGAAGAACCGACCAGCACCAACGAAGAAGAGGAGGAGGACGAGGAAAGAAGAGGAGTATAAAAAATGAAGAGCAGAAGGTTAAATGTGACCAGTCAGCCGTGTGTGTGTGTGTGTGTGTGTGTGTGTGTGTGTGTGTGTGTATTGGGGTCAGGTCATCATTCAATATAAATGAGCAGCAGCATCTCCTTTTTCTCCTCTGTCACCTCCTTCTCCTCTCTTCTCTGTCGTTCTTTGACTCCTTTTCCTTCTTCCTCCTCTCCTCATTTCTTATCTCTCCTCCTCCTTTCCTTCCTTTCCCCTGTCATCCATCCTTTCTTCCCTCCTCTTTTTTTATTTTTCTTTTCTTTTGCCTCCTGCACTCTTCCTCTTTAAGGAAAAAAAGAGGAAAAGGGCTCCTCCTCTTTTCTTCTCCTCCACCCCTTTCCTTTTCTGGTCTTTCCTCAACTCCTTGTCTTTTCCTCTTCTCCTCTTTTTTCTACTTCTCTTCTTCCCTATTTTCCTCCAGCATCCCTGTCCTCCTCCATCCGTCCTCCTCTCCTTTCTGCTCCTTTCTTCATCCTTCCTCCATCCCTTGTTTCTTCCTCCAGCTCTCCTCTTGTCCTCTCTCCATCTCATCTCCTCTACTGTTTTCATTCATTTCTCCTCTTTTTAAGTCTTTTTTCTTTTCTATAATCTCCTTCTCTCCTTCCTCCTCTTTCCTTTTTTGTCATCTCCTCATCGTTTCTTTTCCTTTAACTCTTCCTCACTCCTCAATTTTCTCCTCTTGTCCATCCTCTGCCTCTCTCTTTTCCTTCCTCGTCCTCCTCTCTGTCCTCAGAGTTTGACGTTGATTTTTCAGTTAATCAATCAGCTGATTTGTGTCCTTGTTACCTTGACAACGGCCCACATGCTTGATGTCGATCTTCAGCTGTTTGAGGCAGGACGCCTCCCGCACGTGACACGGCGTGTCGTAGGTGACGCCGTCACTGCCGCACACCGGGTTGTCGTTATGGCCGTTACACACGATGTTACACATGCAGCTGGACACACACACACACACACACACACACACACACAGAGTTAACACTCTGACAACAGGATCATCTTATTCGTGTTGCAGTGACATCATGACGTCATCATCATCATGTGGAAATCTGATGTGAATTAGACTTTTATTTTGAAGGGTACATTTTTTACTCTGTGTGTGTGTGTGTGTGTGTGTGTGTGTGTGTGTGTGTGTTTGTGTGTGTGTACTAACAGCATATCTTCAGAGTCTTCGTCACACTCGGCTCCAAACTTGCAGTTTCCACATTTCGAAGCTTTTTTTCCGCGACCGGAGCCTTCGTCATCTGCACATCAAAACCAGGACAGCATGGCCATCATCACCATCATCATCATCATCACCATCATCACCATCATCACCATCACCATCACCATCACCATCATCATCATCATCATCATCACCATCATCATCATTCTTATTAGAGGTCAGTGTGTCGTAGCTTTGTTTACCTCCGTCACCTGATCCTGAACCAGCGTCTGAAGGAGAGACACAGAGACGTTAGGATGTGATCAGCTGACAGGAAGCAGCTCTCATTGGTCAAACAGTGAGTGGACACAAAGCGAACGCTCAAACCTCCGTGAGGGAGGATTTCAGTCAGACGGCATTTTACACGAACCTCGCACACTGACTGAAAGGCATTCTGGGTAAATTTACATGTCAAAAACCATGAGACCGACGTAAAGCGTCCACCGTGTGGACGTGTGTGCATTACCGTGGTAACAGGGTCCCTCGGACAGGATGGTGACGGCTCTCTGCTTCTTGCAGGCGGCTCGTCTCAGGAAACACTCGTTCTGGTACGTGTCTCCGTTGGACCCGCAGACAGGGACGTACTTCTTATGGCACTGAGACACAGTGAGGTGACAATGAATGAAGAGTCAGTACGAAACGACCTCGAGCCGCCCGCCACCTCTACGTGACGCACGCAAACCGTTACCATGGTACTTAGAAAAGTGGATTATAAATCGTCCTTAACTGTACTTTGAAAAAGTACTAGAATACAAACAGTTTTAACAGTAATAAAGTATTGGTACACTTAATTAAAGTGTACTTTAACTTTGGTTGAAGTATACATACTTCAAATGAAGTTGTTAGTGATATAATACAATTGTACTGCGGGTGATTTTTCACTCGTGTACTTCAGTACACTTAAAGTCTGGAAATCGTTTTGCCAATTCAGCAGCAATTTACACTTCAAGTGTATTTAAGTGGTACTCCAGGACCAGTTAAGTACACTTGAAGATGACAAAAACAGCACAAAGTGTTCTGAGTACATTCTTCAAGAAGTAGAAGTGAAGGATAGTATTCTTCTGTCCACGCTGACAGGCCGCAGTAACCGTCTGCGCCGCTGCTCAAACCTCAGACAGGAAGCGCTCGTTAGGCGCTCGGACTCACGTGGAACTGGCAGACGCACTTGATGTCGGCTCCGTTCTCGCGGCAGGTTCCTCCAAAGCGACACGTCCCGGCGTCGCACACACGCAGGTCGCTCTTCTTCTCCGACAGATCTGAGAAAGGACAACAGAGATCGTCACGAGGCCGGAGGTTTGCTTTCAGCAGCGCCAGGTTCTTCAGAAAACACCATCAGACGATGATGTCCATCACAAATAAATGGACGTAAATCTGCTCAGAAATCAAAGAAAGACGCTCGTTATCACTGCAGAACGTCCCTCAGTGACCCAGTGACCGTCCGTCCACGGCTACACTGCTAACAGGAGCGGCTAACATCATTGATCCAGTGACAGCTGTCAGCATCGAAATGAAAATGAACCACACTCACATGTCTCAGTCTGTGTGTGGCTGGAAATGAAGCAACACACACACACACACACACACACACACACACACACACACACACACTATTATCCAGGGCAGTAATTTCCTGATGGCAGCTGATTGGTCGACAAGCCGCAGGCAAGCCAATTAGAGCTGGTAATTACAGGGGTCGTGACCCCCGCCTCCCCTGTAATTAATAAATACCTCAGTGTGCTGAGTCAGCAGCTGACACACAGAGCCGACTGTGAGGGTGGACAAAAAAACAGAAACACTGAGTTCCCAGCCTCAGCCTGCAGAGTGTGTGTTACTGTGTGTTACTGCGTGTTACTGTGTGTTACTGTGTGTTACTGCGTGTTACTGTGTGTTACTGTGTGTTACTGTGTGTTACTGCGTGTTACTGTGTGTTACTGTGTGTTACTGCGTGTTACTGCGTGTTACTCTGTGTTACTGTGTGTTACTGCGTGTTACTGCGTTACTGCGTGTTACTGCGTGGAAACATTATTAGCGAATCTCTGCCGGCGAAACCTCCTTCAGGAGGAGATCCAACAGTCTGTCTGTCTGCAGATCTTCATCTTTCTGTCTTCTGACACACAAACCTTCACCTGACACAACCCATGGCTTTTCAATAATGTCTGGTTGCTATAGTTACAAACTTCCCATTTGACAGCCATTGGTTGCATCACCAACCAATTACAGCTTGTTTACAGCGTGAGACAGGTCTGCAGAGACCCGTCATGGCGGCTCTGTGGGGATTTAGAGTAAAGCCTCCATTTAAACACAGACAACACGAAACAGAATGAGGTACAGCAGCTGAGAGCAGGATGGAGGTAACTGTCACAGCTGGAGAACCACGTGAGCCTGAAACTAAACCAGGACCCAGTCAAGAGCTGAAGTCAGAGGCTAAACCAGGAACCAAACTCCTGTTTCCACCTGGTCTGAAAAGACTGATCGTACGTGAAGAAGTGCTGGTCCTGATAAATTCACAGCTGTGACGTCTGAACGCACGTTAGAAACACGTTCATTCTCCTGCACCGATTCCTCGACAGCTTCCTGCGCTCAAAAGGCGCAGAAGCTCTTTGATGAAGCAGGCTGGAAAGACTCAGACCAGCTTCCTGAAGTAGACCAGTTTCACACTGAAACGGTCTCTGGTCCATCCAACCCTTCGACTGGCTCCGAGCTCAGAAAGTGTGCCGCTGCCTTTGAACTGGACTTCAGGATCAGATGTGAAACTCTTGAGTCGGTGAACTGTGACGAGTCTCGACCACCGATCGGCTCACAGTCAGGAGAGAAGAAACTCGTCCGGAAACAAAGACGAGACCGAGCCGACGTCAGACCCTGTAAACTGCTGCGGGGCGAAAACACAGAATGAGCCGGTTGGTCGAGCTGACGAGGGAACGGCGTGGTGTGCTGAAGCTTCAGTGGTGAAGACAGTGAAGCTGATCTGAGGCCAGAGGGCAGTGAGTGAAGAAGACTGACCTCAAAGTGAGGAGGAAGAGCTGATGATCAGTGAGGCGAAGACTGACTAACCTTCTCTCTCTCTCTCTCTGTATCAGTAACCCTCGCTCGCCCTGTCATGCTCTGCTGACTTCATCATCTCTGCTTGTTTTTCTGCGTCTCGACCTTCATCCACAGTTACACCACATGGCCAAAAGTATGTGGACACCTGAAAGGATAACCGCCGGCACTCTTCTGGCTTCGGTCTTTCCTCCACATGTTGAACCTGCTGTGGGGCTTTGATCCCATTCAGACTCCAGAGCACCACAGAGTCCAACACTGGTGCTGGTGATCAGGTCTGGCTCACAGTCGGTGGTCCAGTTCATCCCAAAGGTGCTGGAGCTTCCAAACTACAGAGGCTGCCTCCTGTTGGCGTGATAGGCAACAGGGTCTGAAAAGTGCCACGGCCCCCTCAGCTGTGCAGCCGCCACCACTGAACATCTGGCTCCACTAGTCTTACCAGAAGCCACGAGTTAGCATCCTCTGATGGTCTGCAGGGTCGTCAGGTGGGAACCGTCCCAAGAACTGATGCAACCACACACCGAGAAGAAAGCTACGGAAACAAACCCCTTCATCTGAACTGAGCCAGAGCAAAAGGACCATTGTGAGCGCAGACATGATTCTGATTCAACACACTTCTGCTGAATAAACGTCTGATTTAGCAGATCACACTCTGACTCTGGATGGGTCTGCGTTGGTAACATTCAGTCTGCTGCTCCGTCTTCACCTTCGTCTGAACTGCGTTTGAACACGCTCACTGTTTCCTTCTCCCACTTTGTTTCAGACGAGTCACGAGCTCGTGAATGAAGAGCTACCGACGAGCGGCGTCTTCGCTGGAGGTCTGAGGCTGAGCTGAAGTAGGCGAACGTGATCACAAAGAGTTCAGATCTTCTGGAAATAGAAATCACAAAGATTTGATCCTTCAGATCCTCAAAAAAACAAACCGAGCCAGCTTCTCCTGATCAGTGTCTGCAAGATATTTTACATTTCTACATTTAGATCAGAGAAGAGAACCGAGTCATGTGACCGGTGTAGAAATCTGCCTGTGCGTTCACACTCAAACCAACATGTCTGTCTGTCTGTCCGTCCGTCCGTCCGTCTGTCTCTGAACACCGTCTGACTTCCTGTCTGTGGCTCTCAGCTGAAGACGTGAACCTTTAAAACACCTGACAGACGTTTAGTTTCATGTTTAAAAAGCTCCAACTTTCCTAAAACAGCTGCTCACTGCAGTTTCTATAAACCATCAGGAGGAAACACACCGTCTGTCAGGGACTGTTTTCAGCGGCGGATGAATCCACATTTGAACTCCTCTTTTGGACGGAAGATGAATCAATGATACTGGAGATGATCATGACCAAGAGCTCATTTTTTAGAAAGATTTAGTTCTTTTGAACGGAGCATTTTGTCTCTGAAAATTAAATCATCGAAAGTTTGAGATGGAGCTCATTTTAACTCAAACTAATGATTCTTTTCATTCGGATCAATCTGCTGATCATTTTCTCTATCGATCAATCGATCGATCGTTTGCTTTGGAAACATTGTGAAAATAGTGAGAAATGTGGTGACAAAGAGCCCAAAGTGACGCCTTCACCATGTTTGTTTGGTCCAAACAGTCCAAAGCTCCACATGATTCCAAACACATTCAGATCATTGAGATCATTTAGAGGAAAAGCAGCAAATCAAACATGTGAGAAGATCAAACATCAATGATTCCACAGTAAAGATCACTTCAATGATGAATCAGCTATTAAAATACTTTGAAGTGTCTGTCAGCCAATCACGTCAGCTGTAATCTCAGACACAGTTTAATCTCTAACGAAGCGTCAGATTTTCTTGGCTGGTGAAGTAAATAAATGTAGAGTAGAAGTACAAATACAAATACAAATACCTTACATTTGTACTTAAATACAGTACTTGAGTAAATATTTGCAGTTGCTTCCCACCACATTCTAGAATATTACAGATAGGTGAAACATGTTGTCTTGGTTTAATTTTGTCGAGTCGATGACTGTTTTTCTTTTGTTTCTTTCGACAGTGAGAACAGGACGAAGCTACAGGCGTCTTCCAGGTGTGGAGACACCTGACCAGCTGCCCAACAACTTCAACAAGACTAACTGACCAATCCACCAGCTGTGGTTCACAGGGTGTCTGTTAGCATTAGCATTAGCATTAGCGTTAGCATTCAGTGTTTGAGTCTGAACGTGAAGGAAGACGGAGAACTTCACCAGAACCATCCGTCAGAGTTTACACGTCAGCGTGGCTCCAGCCTGATGTTTCCATGAGGACTTCAACATATAGGCTGAGCGCACACACACACACACACACACACAGGGCACTCCTTCATGTAACCTCGCCCTGTTTCTCCACCCTGTAATTAACCCTAAAGATAGAGCTCGGTTAAAGTGAGGAGTGGTCAACACACACACACACACACACACACACACACACACACACACACACACACACCAGTGAGCAACATGGCTGCTGCAGCAGGTTAACCTTCATTACAGCCTCTGCTCACACTGCACAGGTGTGTCATCGACGCCATCTTTCTGTTGTCATGACAACTGATTTGATGGAAGGATCAATCACTGTTATCCATCAGGGCCCTGTGGTCGCCATGACAACAGAACCACAAGATGTGTCAATGACAACAGCTGGATCATGTAATCACCTGCTCTGAGACATCCAATAAGAGCTGAGGGTCAAACTGTGACCTCTGACCTCCAACATGGACCGAGTTCCAGAGAAACCCGCACCACCGGCAGACAGAGCGTCCTGAGGAGGACTGTGACGAGCTCAGGTGTAACCAGGATGTTCGTTTCTCACCTGGGCAGTCGGCGGCCTTTCCGGGGCCGCAGTCCGCGCCGCTGCTGCCTCCGCTGCGGGGGAACGAGCTGCGGACGGCGGGCAGAACCAGCAGAACCAGCAGGCAGCAGGACCAGGAGATCCGGCTCACCGGAGCCATGATGGAGGGCGGAGGGAGAGACAGATGGAGGGATGGACACAGACAGAGGGGAGAGGTGGAGACCCAAAGGTACGAGATAGAGCGAGAGATGGATGGAGGGGAAGAAGACAAATACAGAGATGGAGGTGTGGGGACAGACAGGCGGACACAAAGAGAGACAGATGAGTAGAAACGGGATAAAAAAATAAAACGTAAAGACGAGGAAAAAATGCGTTTTTCTATAGTCTTTCAGGAAAATCCTCAATAGAAAAACACGGCGCAGAAAAAGAGACTAATGAAGCGGGCTGAAATCCTCCATGTGCTTCCCTCCGTCCAAAAACTCCTCCAGCGCCTCAGGACGAGGACTTCATGCCGAACCCGACAGAAAGAACCACGAAAACACGGTGAGAAAGCCGGGAGGACGGCTGCTACACGGAGCCCACGATAACAAAGCAAAGCAGGGCCTGGGGCTTCACACACCGACCCCCACACCTCCACCACCCCCTCAGTCTCAGTCTGCTCACAGCCCGGACTGAGCCTCCATCCCCCAGCCCGCTGCCTCGCACTCAAACCGGCGGGGAGAACCGCGGAACGCCGCGGAGAAAAAGATCCGAGGAGAGATCCGAAGGGACTTCCAGCAGCATCCAGGCCGCAGAGGAGCGAGTGTTCGCCGGCAGAGGACGGATGCGGTAGGTCGGTCGGACCGGGACTTTTTTTTTTTTGTCCTCCTGCTCTTTCTCCACTGAATCATCAACAAAGGCTCGAACCACGTGACCTGCAGGAGCGAGAGGAGACCACTCCCACAGAGGGAGAGAGAGAGAGAGAGAGAGAGAGGGAGAGAGAGAGAGAGAGAGAGGGAGAGAGAGAGAGAGGGAGAGAGAGAGAGAGAGAGAGAGAGTTATTAGCAGTGTCCCTGAGGCTGATGCTTTCTTTGATTTTGCATTTTGATGTTGGTGAGAAATTTCTTTCCAAACCATAAATGTCAACCTGCAGGTGGCGCTAGAGGGAAGTCAGAGGACCACCAAAGACAGCAGGGTTCATCCTGCGGGGACTGTGAGTGATATTTCAGTCTGGGCTTCAGATGGACAGGCTGACTGGCTGCTGCCTGGCTGAAAATCACCTGCGGCTCAGGTAACGTGTGCTACCTACCAGAGGACTTCAAACTGGAACACGCAGGCTTGATGTGCATACAGTCAGGTTCAGTGTGACTTAGCTTCCTGAGGGTATAACACCACTGATGCCTGTCGATGTCCATAAATCTGTTTAGAAATCAGAAGAACGCTTTCTATCGGTGCAGAACTTTCCTGAGAATCATCACGTTTTAAGTTTTCTTCAGTGTCGCAGTGAACAGGCTAACAGGAGCTGCTAACAGCTGATTCATCAGACTTTTATCGGTGCAAGTCTGGACAACCACAACAAATACAGTTTAAAAACATGACAATTCAACATTTAGATCTATAATTGAACCAGTTATGTTATATGCAGTGACAGAATACGTCACTAGGGGGCAGAATATAGCTGCTGAGCCTCCACACACTCATATCCCCAGACCATTAAAGTCCCAGAAATGAACCAGTGCTCCCAGTCTGCGTCCTGGTGGCCTGCAGGTTAAGGTGACCACCACAAACCACAGTAAAGGTGCTTCGGTATGGACTCATGTCTCTACTGTGTATCCTAACATCCACCGTGTTAACGTGAAGCCAGACGGGTCCCCAAGATGAGGCCCAGAGGCACGTTTGACCTCATTGTTTTGGTTTTTATTGTGACTTTGAATCAAAGTGAATCAAATGACCACAAAGTCACTGACACACAGGACGTCCAGGACCTTTAAATATCCTGCAGAACATCCCACAGCCTGTGTACAAATACTCAGGCTGTGTATAAATACAGAGTTATTGATCCCTGCAGACAAAATGATTTGTCAGAAAGAGGGACAAAAGGCAAAGAATTACAAAATTGAGCTATAAAGAGAACATGATAATGATGATAATAGCAAAAACTTGACAATGCAAATGTGCAAATGGTAATAAAATAACTTTAAGAGTAACGTTAAAAATGCATAATATAATAAAACTAAAAAGGTCAAGTTCTACTTCAGCAGAAAGGGGAGGAGTGGAGACAGAGGAGGTGTGGAGACAGGAGGAGGTGTGGAGACAGAGGAGTGCAGACAGAGGAGGTGAATCCATCAGAATTCATTCAGCTTCAGCACTTTGTCACAGGAGCATAAACCATCATCAGCAGAACAACTTGGAGGAGTTTCAGTAAAAATCAGCCGCAGACATGAAGTTTTGTGGAGGTGGAGCAGCGCTGCTGCTGCTGCTGCTGCTGCTCGGCTGCTGCTGCTGCACCAGCTCTGGCAGGAGAGGTAGGACCGAGTCCGGAGCGAGTCCGGGGTGAGAGAGAGCGGAGTGGGCAACTACAAATAGAATTATCATGATCATTACACAGAAGCCCGTGTGTGTGTTTGTTTATTGGTTTAAACAAACTTCTAAGTTTCAGGGTCAGACCGATTTGGTTTCAGGTCATCTACCTCTCTGTCTGTCTGTCTGTCTGTCTGTCTGTCTGTCTCTCTCTGTCTTAGTTCAACTTTTTATATCAGCCTCATTTGTCAGTCCAGGACACAGTTAGCTTAGCTTAGCTTAGCACAAAGACTGGAAGCAGGGGGAAACTGTTAGCCTGGCTCCATCAAAACAGAGAGAATCCACCTTCCAGCATCTACCAGCTCAGTCTGACTGACATGTTGAACGTTGTTAGCTAATGAGCTCGTCACTAATCAGCTGGGTTTAGTTCACTGTAGAGCTGGGACAGAGTTCAAACCTGGCAACCCATAAATGTGTTCTTTAAAATGACTGTACCTCAGTGAAGTCCGGGGTTGGCTTTGTTTGTGGACATCAAAGACTCTCTAACTCTTGGCTTTGTTTAAAAATGACGCTCTTTTAAATGGTTTTCTGTGGGAATTTTAAGGGGATGATTGACAGCTAAATGAATGGATTGTAATATTTCAAGGTGTTTCGATTGGTTAACCTTGGGTTGAGGGTTTAGTCCTGGAAACAGCATAAAAACCGTCCTTTCAAACGGCTTTCATCTTACTCAATCAATCTTAGTGAGGAAAGTGGAAATGTGTCCTCTGCCTTGGTGTTTGACCTTCATTCAAGGTTTAATAAACCCCCCCCCCCCCCCCCCCCCCCCCCCCCCCACACACACACACACACACACACACACAATGCTGTTTTCATCATGGTTTCAGGGACAGGATGTAGAAATGGTCCCTGTATGACCTCTGTACCCTCCGTCCAAAGCCAGCTGTCCAGCTTGTTTGGTAACACAACAAACAAATACATTTTGCGTTGTTGTTTTTTTCCATTTTTTGTGTGAATTCAAATTGGATTGTTGAGAGGATTGAGGCAGATTCTGCTCAAAGCACCAAACCAGGCTGTCATGTTGAAGGTGATGATGGATTCAATGAAGCACCTGCAGAAAGTCAGTAAAACTGATCAGTGGATCTGGAGTTTCCTCACATAGAAAGGAGTCGCTGACATTTGGAGATGATTTCACTCTTAGGTTTGAAAGTGAGTTTGTGGCGCTGAGGCTTTTCAATGCCACCACTCTGTCTGTGGTCTGGCCACTGACCTCCAGTGTAGGGATGGTGGATCAGTCAACAGCTCTGGAGTCACTGAGGTGCAAGGCCTTTCCCGCTACACCACTCTGGGACCCTGTCCACCTCACAACCACTCGGACTGTGTCATCAGAATATTTCATGTAGAATATTTCAGGGTCCCCGCTGCCCCCTGACGGATGTTTTGACATGGCAAGTCTCAGTGTCCTCTCAATGATAAACAGCTCTCTGGCCACTGATATCGTACACAGTGGTCAGGCCACTCCTGAAATGAAAAACAACTTAGACCCCACCTTGCCCGGTAACCACAGACCTCTTTGTAAAGTTCCATTCCTGTTTACAGTTCTTGAAAAGCTTATTCTCAGTCAGTTGCTGCCCTACCTACACCAAGAAAAGGTCTTGAAAAGATTTCACTCAGGTTTTAAAGACCAACTCTGCCTTTCTGAAGGAGTATAGCGGCCTGCTCCTCTCGGTCACCTAAGGTGCAGTACCTTCCTAATTCTTCTTGACCTCAGCACAGCCTTTGATGCTATGGATCATGGCATTTTAATGGTCCGTCTCCAGTACGAGCTTGGTGTTGATAGAACTGCCTTGAACTGGTTTGCATCCTACCGCAAAAGTAAAAGCTCCTCTCTGAACATAGAAAAAAATTTTGTCCTGCGGCATCCCACAAGGTACCATCTTATGTCCCCTTCTCATTCATTTTGTCTTTGTGCGTGCTTTCTGTCAGCCAGATCCTTCAAAAATACATTTCATGTGGCTGTTAGGCATGTGACACAAAGCTTTATCTCCCCTTGAAACCAAATGACCAGTCCAATCAAGTTGGAACTGGCTTGAGAACATAAAACATTGGACGGCGCAGCTGAATGAGGGCAAATCTGAACTTGTCCTTTGTGGCCCCTTGACTCTGTCGAAGTGATTGCCAACAGTCTTGGCAGCCTCTCCACTCATGTCAACCCCATGACAAAAACCTTGGTGTGATATTTGATTTAAGTTTGACAAGCCAGTTAATGCAGTAGTAAAAGCCATTTTCCCAGTATTTCTCTCTTTCAGAGATCTTGAGACAGTCAGCCATGCCTTTATGTCCTCCGGCTTGGACTGCTGCAACTTCCTGTATACTGGGATTAGTCAGTTGTCCATCTCCTGCCTGCAACTGCTCCAGAATGCCACAGCCAGGCTCCTGACCAGGGCTTTTGTGTTCCAGGGCCATCCCCCCACCTCCTCTTGGACACTCAGCACCACAATGTCTGACCAGTTGTATATGTTACCATCCTTAATTTAACTGAACTGGAAGCAGGCAGATACCATTTAGGCTAATTTAAGGAGGAGATAAATGATCTTCTCCAGACTGAACTTGTTAAAAAACTGATCTGAAGATGAAGGTTCTCCCATTCATTACAATACAGCCAATGTGATTGAGAAAGTAGCACCACCAAGTGGTCAATAGAGGAAGTGCAGCCAAACACACTTCAGCTCTGACATCAGTAACATCTGTCTGCATGTCTGTCTGTTTGTCTACTATCAGTTTGTCAGGGATCAAATTCCAACCTGAATCTTATCGGCAGTCTTGAAAATCACTATAACTCCATGGTGAGGATGTACTCCAACTGCTCCGTGGTCCTGGACAACCTGGAGATCACTCACATCAAGGAGCACCATGACCTGTCCTTCCTCCAGGTCAGTTTCCAGTGCTGGATTTGTTGTGGTTTTCAGAGCAGCCTCAGTTTCTCAGCTTCAACTTGAACATTTCTGTATATCAATGGTGGATTTTTTGGTGTCAAACACACTTTGATTATTTCTAAATCATGGCATGTCTGAGCATAAGACATTAAATACGATCATCTCCTTCTCTTTCTTCAGTCCATTGAGGAAGTAGGCGGAAACGTTCTGATCGCTCTGAACGAGCCTGCAGTCATCCCATTGGTCAATCTGAGGCTGATTCGAGGCCAGAAACTCTATGAAAACCAGTTCGCCCTGACGGTGATGGCGAACTTCAAGAACGCCACTGCAGGGCTGAAACAGCTGCAGCTCAGCAGTCTGACAGGTACACACACACACACACACACACACACACACACACACACACACAGCAGCAAGCAAGTTGGATCAGATTCACACTTAGACATCCCAACATATAATTTCATTTTGCATGTGTGGACTCAGTTTAGCAGGACTAAATTACTCGTGTGTCTCATACGTTCATTCAGAGACCACAGTGATCATTAAAGGCTGCAGTGTCAAGCTCCACTACAAGATGTATAAGACGGAGAGAGGAGACATGTAGGGGGGAAGAAGAGACGACAAGGTGTTAAAGACATCCGGACATCTGCACTCTACTGAGTGCACTCTCTGTCTGATTGGCGAAAGATGTTAATACTAGCAGCAATAACAAAAAACTTTGTCAGACTCTGACGGATTCCAGCTTCAAGTTAAACTGATGCAGCACAGCTCTACACAATGTGGTTGGTGTGTGTTGCACTTATGTGTCACTCAATGTTCATGTGTAAGGTTTGTGTTAAACTGGACCCTCACATATGACTGGAATCCAGTG
The DNA here is from genome assembly GCF_051107435.1 of Chaetodon auriga. Classification (NCBI taxonomy): domain Eukaryota; kingdom Metazoa; phylum Chordata; class Actinopteri; order Chaetodontiformes; family Chaetodontidae; genus Chaetodon; species Chaetodon auriga. Next base: position 1,181,236 of record NC_135094.1, on the reverse strand, counting down.
ACTTGACTTGATGAGTTTTTTCTTGAACTCCATAAACTTCTCCTCACAGAGATCCTGAGAGGAGGAGTAAAGATGATCCACAATCCCTTGCTGTGTAACACTGACACCATCCAGTGGTGGGAAATCCTGGACAGAGACAGCAATCCCAGCTTGGTTTTCGAGAAGGGTACCATCATACGTACATGTATGTAGAAAAATGATGAGGTTACCTCATTAAGTTGTGGCTCCAATCTGTGGAGTTTTAATGAATATTAATGTGTGTGTGTGTGTGTGTGTGTGTGTGTGTGTGTGTGTGTGTGTGTATGTGTGTGTGTGTGTGTGTGTGTGTGTGTGTGTGTGTGTGTGTGTGTGTGTGTATGTGTGTGTGTGTGTGTGTGTGTTTCCAGGTCAGAAGTGTGACAAAAGGTGTGCTTACAGGTCTTGTTGGACACCAGGACCGGATCACTGCCAGAAATGTAAACACACACCTTTGTCTCATCGTCCACCTGCTGTACCTTTCCTGTCTACGTTTTCCCACCTTTGATCTTCATTTTTTTCCTCTGTTTCATCTATTCTCTCCCTTCCTGTCCTGTCCTCTGTCTCTCATTTATCAATTTAGTTGGAACTTCACTTTAATCAACATTTCAACCTAATCTTCTCCCTGTTGTTCCCCAGAACATTTCAAACCTTCACATTCTACCAGTTATGGCAGTTAAATTTGCCTTCCTATCTAACACACTTCTTGTTACTGAATACAGAGATGAAGTGCTGTCTGTCACAGTTTGAAATCAAATATGAGACCACCAAATTAAGTTAATTGTCTTCAAGATTCTAAAAAAATACTCGTGTCAAATATCATTCTTCATTTTTTACCTTTTGTCTTTGACTGGACAAATATACAAATAAATAAATAAACATTCATATCATTGATGTTGATGATCTGCACGGCCAAAAATGTCTCCATGTGTCTCTATTAGTCACCAAGTTGCAGTGTGCGAGTCAGTGCAGCAGAAGGTGTTGGGGTCCAAAACCCACCGACTGCTGCCATGAACACTGTGCTGCTGGCTGCACTGGACCTGGAGCCACAGACTGCCTGGTCAGTGTCTGTTTGTTTGTGTGTGTCAGTACTGTCGTCCAGTACAGCTCGACCACTGTTTCCTGTGAGGTGTCCAAGTTCTTAATGGTCACAAATGTCTATGACAAGAAACATTTTTAAGGTAGCTTGAATACGGGCGACTCCTCTGACTTGGTGACATGGTCATCATCAAGACAGAGAACTGTGGGGATTGGAACTGGTGCCGTGGCTTTAGCTCCATCTCGCATGTGTTGTCAAGTATGATGGTGGCCGTGGAGAGACGGATCAGAGGAGGCAATGGAAAGGAGGTGTAACAAAAGCAACGACCTTGAGGGATGATGCAGGTGACGTAGTTGAGGTAGCCTTGCAGTATCTGGTGTGACCACGATTTCCCTCACGCAGTGCAACACATCTCTTTGGCATAGAGTTGATCAGGTTGTTGACTGTGGCCTGTGGAGTGTTGGTCCACTCCTCTTCAATGGCTGTGCCAAGCTGCTGGATATTGGCAGGACCTGGAACACGCTGTCGTATACGCTGATCCAGAGCATCCCAAACATGCTCAATGGGTGACATGTCTGGTGAGTATGCTGGCCATGCAAGAACTGGGATGTTTTCAGCTTCCAGGAATTGTGTACAGATCCTTGCAACATGGGGCTGTGCATTATCATGCTGCTCCACGAGGTGATGGTCGTGGATGAATGGCACAACAATGGGCCTCAGGATCTCTGTGCATTCAAAATGCCATCAATAAAATGCACCTGTGTTCATTGTCCATAACATACACCTGCCCATATCATAACCCCACCGCCACCATGGGCCACTCGATCCACAACGTTGACATCAGCAAACCGCTCACCCACACGACACCACACACGCTGTCTGCCATCCGCCCTGAACAGTGAAAACCGGGATTCATCCATGAAGAGAACCCCTCTCCAACGTGCCAGACGCCATCGAGTGTGAGCATTTGCCCACTCAAGTCGCTTACGATGACGAACTGCAGTCAGGTCGAGACCCCAATGAGGATGACGAGCATGCAGATGAGCTTCCCTGAGACGGTTTCTGACAGTTTGAGCAGAAATTCTTTGGTTATGCAAACCGATTGTTGCAGCAGCTGTCTGGGTGGCTGGTCTCAGAAGACCTTGGAGGTGAACATGCTGGATTGGAGGTCCTGGGCTGGTGTGGTTACACGTTGTCTGCGGTTGTGAGGCCGGTTGGATGTACCGCCAAATTGTCTGAAACGCCTCTGGAGACGACTTATGGTAGAGAAATGATCATTCAGTTCAACAGCTCTGATGGACATTCCTGCAGTCAGCATGCCAATTGCACACTCACTCAAAACTTGCGACATCTGTGGCATTGTGCTGTGTGATAAAACTGAACATTTCAGAGTGGCCTTTCATTGTGGCCAGTCTAAGGCACACCTGTGCAGTAATCATGCTGTCTAATCAGCAGGTTGATATGCCACACCTGTGAGGTGGGGTGGATTATCTCGGCAAAGGAGAAGTGCTCACAAACACAGATTTAGACAGATTTGTGAACAACATTTGAGAGAAATGGACATTTTGTGTATACAGAAAATGTTTCAGATCTTTGAGTTCAGCTCATAAAAAATGGGAGCAAAAACAAAGTGTTGTGTTTATATTTTGGTTCAGTGTATTATTAATAATTGTATTATTATCAATAATTTTATTATTTAGTTATTTTTCATTTATCCTGGTAGGCAGCAGCAGCATTAAGAGAGTTGAGGATGATGCAAACAGTGGAAAGTAACTAAATACATGTTAATCAAGTACTGTACTTAAGGTTTCTTTTGGGATATTTGTACTTTGTCTATTTTCATTTAGTGCTACTTTATACTTCCAGTCTGCTACATATCAGAGAGAAGTACTGTACTCTCTACTCCACTACATTTATGTGATAGCTTTAGTTACTAGTTACTTCCCAGGTGTTAACTGTATCTAAACAGAGAACTCCGGATGAAGTTCAAAGTGAAAACTCCATGGAGGGTATCTTAACAACAGTAACTGTGTCTTTAAGGAAATCAGGATGAATTAGAAATTTTTAAATTTTTTTGAGAAGGATGATGCAATCAAATGCAGCTCCAATACAAAACATGAGACTGATGTGGTGCACAGAAACCTTAAAGCCATTGGTAATTTCCAGCTCTTGTCATGAGTCGATTTTTCATTTTTTTCCTTCAAAACGAAAGCCCCCAGTCTATGGGACCCACCAAATAACCAGCGTTTGTGGTTAAGTTATTCTTCACTTGTTGTCCACTATTTTACTGTGTATATTTAGAAAATAAAGCTACATGAACACACATTGAAAACACTGTCCTTCTTTTTGTCTCTCTGCTTCTTCTTCAGGCCTGCAGGGAGTTAAATGATAATGGGACCTGTAAAAGTGCTTGTCCTCCTCTGACAGTCTATGACCACAAAACCCGCCAGATGGTTAAAAACCCAGACGGCCAGTTCTCCCTTGGGGCAACCTGCGTCAAGTCCTGCCCCGGTATGGACTTTAAAACCTCAACTTTGAGATCATCCCAGTAATTCATTCTAAACTGATATATTCATCTAATCACATTAGCAAGTCAGACAGTGTCAGACAGAACAAATAACATTTGAATGATTTAGCTGAAGAATTTGTGACAGTAGAACAGAAAAGTTTATCACTGCTTAGCCACATCAGCTTATGTGTCCAGGTGTTGGGGGGTTCTACTGCGTTGCTTTTGCACCACTGTGATTAAAAGGAAATAAATAAAAACCCTCTCTTGTTCTGCTGCACTGGTTTTCACGCCGTTTTTGAGTTTCCGAGTGCAATGGTAAACCAAAAAGGTACTTTTAAAGCTTTTAATAAAAATGTGCTTTGTCTTGGTTTAAATCTAGATAACTACATGGCAAAAGGTGGATCATGTGTCTGCAGTGCTGGAATGTACGAGGTGGAGGAGAACGGAGTCCAACGCTGCAAACCCTGTGATGGACCCTGTCCAAAAGGTAGAGAGAGACACTGAGAGACAGACCTGAATGCTAAACAAATAACCTGACTGAGTCTTTCTCTTCCTCCAGTCTGTGACGGACTCGGGGTTGGTGCTCTGATCGAGGCCTTGGCCGTCGACAGCTCCAACATTGAATCCTTTAGAAACTGCACTAAGATCAATGGGAACATTGAAATCATTGACATCTCCTTTACTGGGTGAGATCCTCTTCACTGCCTCACTACATGAGCTGCTCACAGGTTTAATGACATTTTCAGGTGTCCTGGTTACTTTGGACAAACCACAAAGATCTTTGTGAACTGTTTTCACTGCAATTTCCTTCCATCTCCAAGTCAGAAGTCTGACAAAATGTTTAAGCAGTGCTTCCGCTCATTAAGGCTGACCTCAACTTTGAGACCAGGTCTACCTGCATGAACTGTTGATGGTACTTGAACTTCTGTCTGCAGCTGCTTCAGCTTGATGTCTGAAACATAACTTTTAGTGAAGGAAGAGTGTGATCAATGTGATAAATCACATCAACACTTGAACTATTGGTTTCTTTTCATTGGCTCCTCCAGGGACAAATACTATAACACCCCGCCCATGGACCCGGTGAAACTGGAGTATTTCAGGACAGTGAAGGAAATCACAGGTAGGTCAAAGGTCATCAATGCTTCTCTTCTCGAGTAACACTGAATTATTTTGTTGATTTTGTTGCGATGATGGAAAGACCTGTTCTAGAGGGTGGTTGATCTCATTGAACAGCAGGTACAGTCAGTGTGTGTGTGTGTGTGTGTGTGTGTGTGTGTGTGTGTGTGTGTGTGTGTGTGTGTGTTCTCCAGGCTACTTACTGATCCAGTTCTGGCCAGAGAATCTGACCTCTCTGTCAGTGTTTGAGAACCTGGAGATCATCAGAGGAAGAACAACACGCGCGTGAGTCACTTGATAAATACGTTGTTGGTGAATGACCTCAGTGGTCAGCATGATGATCAGATTCACAGTGAGGTTTGGAAACATTAACTTGAATATGTGAGATTTTAGATTTGTCACTGACTGATTATGAAATGTTGACGATGGAATCGTCCTTAGAAAACTGTTGGGAGAAGGGCAGGTACTTTCAAAAAATACTTGCCAGGTGATTGGATGAACCAGCTGTCGGTCATGGGCTAACTTCAACCAGTCAGATCAAAGAACCAGATGATGTTGTCGTAGGACTCTCACTCTGAAAACAACTTTTCCATCAAGAAAAGCCGTCAGTGCTGCTCTTTTCTCTTCTTTCAATGAAGAAATACTCTCCAGTTCTGATAGAACTGTAGCAACATCTATGCTAACATCTCTAGGAGCCACCATTGTTTCCAGTGAACAGTCACTGCTCTCGCTGTCCAGTCCACACCCATAACTGTCAAATAGTTCCTCACAGGACACCGATTGATCCGAAACAACTGTGGTTCACCCACAAGTGCAGAACCTAAAGTGTGTCCAGATGGATTCTTGCGTTGCGTTGGTTTTGGTTATCCTGAAATACTCAACACGTCCTGGTTTTTGTGTCAGCTTTGACTTTTCAAGTACTGACCTAAAACCACCAGGTTTCCTGAGTCTGAACCAAGTGCTGAGTGTCTAAACAGAACCATAAAACCATCATCACAAGTTCATTGCCACTATGTGTCCCACAAAATGTATTTTCTGATGCAAATTAGTTGTGCATGAACAGATTTTATAGGAGGCAGGATGTCAGACAAACTAACCATAAACAGGACGGATTTACCATCCCTTCCACTGATCTCATCATGGTGCAGAATTCAACTTGTCCTACCACACCTCCACACCTCCTCAAACCAGAAACAAGTCTTTGTTTGGACTTGAACAAATATATATGAATAGATTTTCTTCATAAACCTCATACTGAATATTTCCTCTCCAGTTTGCACAGTTTTTTGGTGATAGGTGCAAAGCACCTCCGCTGGCTGGGTCTGCGCTCTCTGAAGGAGGTGAGTGCCGGCGGAGTGTTGTTGAAGGAAAACCCTCAGCTCTGCTACACCCAGGCTGACCAGTGGACCCGCCTCTTTAGATCCACCGAACAGATCATCAGCATGCGCAACAACACCCCCACTGACGTCTGTGGTGAGTTCCTGCATGTGTGCCGGGGTCATCACCACCATCACTGTTTAGTAAAGTGAATGAAACGAGAAAACCTTCCTGTCTCCTTCACACAGAACAACAGAATCGAACCTGTGACGCAGAGTGTTCAGATGAGGGCTGCTGGGGTCCAGGTCCCACCATGTGCGTCTCCTGTCGGCATTTCAACCGCAGGGGGCGCTGTGTGTCGCACTGTAACCTGCTGCAGGGGTGAGACAGACCTTTGAATTCTGCTATTTGAAACAGGCTAATATTAGAGACAGGCTGTAATTCTTATTTAACAGCTGCTTTTATTCGACAGGTTACCTCATATGTTTATGAATCTTTGATCTGATTGTTGTGTCCTCTGAGGGCTTCCGTCCTGTCTGCTGACCTTTCTCTTTATTCTTTTTCTGCAGTGAGCCCAGAGAGGTCCAGGTGAACAGCAGCTGTGTGGAGTGTCACCCGGAGTGTCTGCTGAAGGCCGACATCCCGACCTGCCATGGACCGGTCAGTCCACCTTCTGGGACAATACTGTCTGCTGGGCTTCATTTCTGGTGTACAAATATTACTATGTGCAGTAACAATGGTTTAAGACTGTCAGAGCAATTTAGCTGCCCTCAGTCACAAGATTAAATATGAAAAAAAATATATATATATATATATTTATATATAAGATCAATAGTCCATTTAGTGTCACCCATGTCTTCTAATTAGTAATAATTAGCAAGTAGTTAAATCAACAAATTTTAAAAGCAAAGTTAAAACAGAAAAAAGTTGGAAGTTAGAAGAAGGAACTGATCAAGTATCGAGAAACAAAATGTCACCGAATTGAATCCGTAAAATAATGAAAAATAATATTTCATAGGATGTTTTGTATTGCTTGTTTTTTAAAATCATTTAAAGAAACAAAACATCTGATCAGATCCAGTTGAGCCGTGCACTCAAAATTCTCAGATATCATCTTTAAGAACTGACCATATTTTGTGTAAATTACTTCTGAACATATCTTACTGCCTCCACTCCTCCTCCGTCCCCACCTGCAGGGTCCAGACCAGTGTTCCCAGTGCGCCCACTTTAAAGACGGTCCCCACTGCGTGCCGCACTGCCCCCACGGTGTGCTGGGAGACGGAGACACGCTGATCTGGAAATACCCCGACGGGACCGGCCAGTGCCAGTCCTGCCACCAGAACTGCACCCAGGGGTGAGACACGCGTTGCTGATTGGTCATTCAGAGCTGACTGACAGAAAAGTGGCTCAAACTTGAATGAAGGTGTTTTGTGTCTCTGTGCCTGCAGGTGTTCAGGTCCTGGACTGTCCGGATGCACTGGTTAAAACCACAACTTTGGCTTTTACTCACCAAAACTCAACATTACTGGAGATCACAGAGAAGCAGCTTGTTGTAGATTGTTTCTGTTCTCAGTAAACCTGCATGTTGTTTTGAATCCTGTCTGTGACCTGGTCTCATTTTATCACATGAATATTGATGAGATAGTTGCTGACATTAGGACTCTCAGATATTGTTGGAAATAGTCGTAAACATGTGAAAGTAAGCAGTAAATGTGATTCATTTAATCTGGCTAACATCCCTGAAAAACTTGAAAACAACCTTTGCTGCTTCGTATCAGCCAATCCACCCACCTGGCCCTCCCAACTCCCCTGGGCAGAACATACCCATAACACCCTGCAAACTTCTACAGGTATGCCAATCAAAGGCTCAGACTGGCTCTGAGTGTCACAAAATGTGTCACTGTGTTTGACAAAGAGTTTGTTCTGTAGCAGCTCCATATGGAAAGTGTCCTGAGACAACTTCTGTTGTGATTTGGTGCTATATAAATAAAATTGAACTGAATTGAGTTGAACTGGAGCTCAGGGACGGATCAGCTCACTGGTCACTAATAATAATATCTCCTCAGCAGTGCAGCTGACTGAGTGTGCCACTACATTTACAACATTCACTTTTCCATTTATTCAATATATTCTGATCGTATAGTTACAATTACAATATCTGTTTATCTTTTTTTCCCCCACCAGCAGCAATTTTTAAATTTTATGAGCTGATCTTAACTGTGAACAAAACATCCACAGAAATATACTGTGTATAATAAAAAAATCAAAACTATCAATACAAAACAAATTCACATGACAAAATAGCAAAGGGAGAGCTCCTTTCACACATACCTGTGTAAAACACAATAACATCAGCACATCCTTTAAGGAGAACAGGAGAGAACAGCAGACCGCATCAGAAACCATCACTATGCTCCGCTAGCCTAGCTTAGCCTAGCTTAGCCTAGCTTGAGATCGGTAAACTAGCATATTACAAAGAAGTGCTGTACACGATTAAAAATGCAAATACACGATGAAATACACATTATGACAACAAGGAACATTATTTGTGACCTGCATATAATAAGATTTGTGCCTCTTACCTGACATTTTTACCACGTTTTAACTTGCTAATCACAGGAGCACTGGTGTGGTCTCCTCATCAGGGTCTGCAGCGACGGAGGAGAACACGCGAACCCACAAGACGTGACATCGCCGAAATGTCAAAGGTCACACAGCAAAATACAATTAACAAAATAAAAGCTCCCCCAAAACAAAACATGAACAGAAATAAAAGAAAATGATTATTGGTGAAATATAAACCTATTACATTAGTTACACAGCGACATGACAGCGAAGGAACAAGCAGAAAAACAGCGAGAAGATGGCGACTTGGAAGTGTTTCTGGAGTGTTTCCTTGGTGAAATACCAGGCTACAAAAAGTCCTGCAGGAGACGCAAAGCCAGGTCCGGACGGTCTGATGAATCCAGCAGTTAAATGTCTAATAAAGGCATTTATTAACTTATAGGCTGAGAGCTGTTTTTGACAGCAGCAGTTTAAAAGACCAGTTTTTCTTTATCCCATTGAGTTCTCTGTTTGACGGCAGCTGTTTTATGTGTGTGGTGTTTCCAGAGACGGGGACGGCAGGTTTGATCAGAGTTCCACAACTCACTCAAAATTTAAAGTAAAGGCCAGACAAAACATCCCTGTTATCATTAGCATGTCAGAGGGCTCCGGACATCATGAACAGGAGATGGAAGAAGAAAAAGATTCTCAGATTTATGTTATCAACAAAGCTAACTGAATCTGAATTACAGAGAGAGCGTGTGGAGGCAGAGGAGGAGGTGTGGAGGCAGAGGAGGAGGTGTGGAGGTACAGGAGGTGTGGAGGCAGAGGAGGAGGTGTGGAGGTACAGGAGGTGTGGAGGCAGAGGAGGAGGTGTGGAGGCAGAGGAGGAGGTGTGGAGGTACAGGAGGTGTGCACTTCTCTGCAGAGCGTCGTTAATCCACCAGGATCCGTCGTTCGGCTTCAGTCCTTCCTCACAGCAGAAGCTTCACCGTCTCTGCTGCTGCTGCCGCTCATGGAGACACTTTCTACGCTCAGCCTTCATCAGAAGAACAACTTGGAGGAGTTTCAGTAAAAATCAGCCGCGGACATGAAGTTTTGTGGAGGCGGAGCGGCGCTGCTGCTGCTGCTGCTGCTGCTCGGCCGCTGCTGCTGCACCAGCCCCGGCAGGAGAGGTAGGACCGAGTCCGGGACGAGAGTCCGGGGAGAGAGCGTGAGTCCGGGGAGAGAGAGCGTGGAGAGAGCGGGAGCGTACAACTACAAATACAATTACAGAGCACCGTGTGTGTGTGTGTGTGTGTGTTGGTTTAGGCAAACTTCTAAGTTTCAGGGTCAGACCGATTTGGTTTCAGGTCATCTACCTCTCTGTCTGTGTGTGTCTCTCTGTCTGTCTCTCTCTGTCTGTCTCTCTGTCTTAGTTCAACTTTTTATATCAGTCTCATTTGTCAGTCCAGGACACAGTTAGCTTAGCTTAGCACAAAGACTGGAAGCAGGGGGAAACTGTTAGCCTGGCTCCATCAAAACAGAGAGAATCCACCTTCCAGCATCTACCAGCTCAGTCTGACTGACATGTTGAATCTCGTTGGGACAGATCATAAACCTGGCAACCCATAATAGAGCAGAAATTCACTTAAATGTGTTCTTTAAAATGACTGTACCTCAGTGAAGTCCAGGATTGGCTTTGTTTGTGGACATGAATGGCTAAATGAATGGATTGTAATATTTCAAGGTGTTTCGATTGGTTAACCTTGGGTTGAGGGTTTAGTCCTGGAAACAGCATAAAAACCGTCCTTTCAAACGGCTTTCATCTTACTCGATCAATTTTAATGAGGAAACTGGAAATGTGTCCTCTGCCTTGGTGTTTGACCTTCATTCAAGGTTTAATAAACAAACCCCCACCCACACAATGCTGTTTTCATCATGGTTTCAGGGACAGGATGTAGAAATGGTCCCTGTATGACCTCTGTACCCTCCGTCCAAAGCCAGCTGTCCAGCTTGTTTGGTAACACAACAAACAAATACATTTTGCGTTGTTGTTTTTTTCCATTTTTCGTGTGAATTCAAATTGGATTGTTGAGAGGATTGAGGCAGATTCTGCTCAAAGCCCCAAACCAGGCTGTCATGTTGAAGGTGATGGTGGATTCAATGAAGCACCTGCAGAAAGTCAGTAAAACTGATCGGTGGATCTGGAGTTTCTCGGTCACCTAAGGTGCAGTACCTTCCTAATTCTTCTTGACCTCAGCACAGCCTTCGATGCTACGGATCATGACATTTTAATGATCCGTCTCCAGTACAAGCTTGGTGTTGATAGAACTGCCTTGAACTGGTTCACATCCTACCGCAAAAGTAAAAGCTCCTCTCTGAACATAGAAAACGTTTTTGTCACCTCCAATTAGTCTCTCCTGCGGCATCCCACAAGGTACCATTTTATGTCCCCTTCTCATTCATTTTGTCTTTGTGCGTGCTTTCTGTCAGCCAGATCCTTCAAAAATACATTTCATGTGGCTGTTAGGCATGTGACACAAAGCTTTATCTCCCCTTGAAACCAAATGACCAGTCCAATCAAGTTGGAACTGGCTTGAGAACATAAAACATTGGACGGCGCAGCTGAATGAGGGCAAATCTGAACTTGTCCTTTGTGGCCCCCTGACTCCGTCAAAGTGATTGCCAACAGTCTTGGCAGCCTGTCCACTCATGTCAACCCCCATGACAAAAACCTTGGTGTGATATTTGATTTAAGTTTGACAAGCCAGTTAATGCAGTAGTAAAAGCCATTTTCCCAGTATTTCTCTCTTTCAGAGATCTTGAGACAGTCAGCCATGCCTTTATGTCCTCCGGCTTGGACTGCTGCAACTTCCCGTATACTGGGATTAGTCAGTTGTCTGTCTCCTGCCTGCAACTGGTCCAGAATGCCACAGCCAGGCTCCTGACCAGGGCTTTTGTGTTCCAGGGCCATCCCCCCACCTCCTCTTGGACACTCAGCACCACAATGTCTGACCAGTTGTATATGTTACCATCCTTAATTTAACTGAACTGGAAGCAGGCAGATACCATTTAGGCTAATTTAAGGAGGAGATAAATGATCTTCTCCAGACTGAACTTGTTAAAAAACTGATCTGAAGATGAAGGTTTTCCTCATTCATTACAATACAGCCAATGTGATTGAGAAAGTAGCACCACCAAGTGGCCAATAGAGGAAGTGCAGCCAAACACACTTCAGCTCTGACATCAGTAACATCTGTCTGCATGTCTGTCTGTTTGTCTACTATCAGTTTGTCAGGGAACAAATAATGTCCTAAGCATTAGTGGGGGTATTGATCATCACTATGACTACCTGGTGAGGATGTACTCCAACTGCTCCGTGGTCCTGGACAACCTGGAGATCACCCACACCAAGGAGCACCACGACCTGTCCTTCCTCCAGGTCAGTTTCCAGTGCTGGATTTGTTGTGGTAGCATCAGTTTTTATATTGATCTCTCCAGGCAGCTGTTGCTGCACACTTACGTCATCTTTCTTTCTGTCAGAGTGATATTTTCCTCCTGTGGTGCTGCAGATGTGATCAAAAAGCTTTTTCAAAACTCTCTTTATGTTGCATTTGAGGACCCTCTGACTTCTGTGAACTGATGGTCATCTGCCAAACAGTACTGAAGAGCTCTGTTGCCAGAATACTCAAACCCAGAAGAGAAGAATAAGCAAACATCGAGGCTGTGAAAAGAAAATTGCAATCATTTAAATCATTATTATTAGTTTGCAGTTACCAGGCGAAAAGATGGAAACTCATCAGCATGTTCCTTTTCAGAACTGAAGGCATGTCTGAGCATAAGACATTAAATACGATCATCTCCTTCTCTTTCTTCAGTCCATTGAGGAAGTAGGCGGAAACGTTCTGATCGCTCTGAACGAGCCTGCAGTCATCCCATTGGTCAATCTGAGGCTGATTCGAGGCCAGAAACTCTATGAAAACCAGTTCGCCCTGACGGTGATGGTGAACTACAAGAACGCCACTGCAGGGCTGAAACAGCTGCAGCTCAGCAGTCTGACAGGTACACACACACACACACACACACACACACACACACACACACACACACACACACACACACACACACACACACACACACACACAGCAGCAAGCAAGTAAGTTGGATCAGATTCACACTTAGACATCCCAACATATAATTTCATTTTGCATGTGTGGACTCAGTTTAGCAGGACTAAATTACTCGTGTGTCTCATACGTTCATTCAGAGACCACAGTGATCATTAAAGGCTGCAGTGTCAAGCTCCACTACAAGATGTATAAGACGGAGAGAGGAGACATGTAGGGGGGAAGAAAGAGACGACAAGGTGTTAAAGCTGTTTAATTGTTAAGATGTGTTGAGACTGTTAAATTGGTTGAAACTGTTGTGAAAAGAATGTGAAATGGAGTTAACAAAAAGAAGAAAAAGGGAACCTCCAGCTCCACCTGACTTCCTCCTTTGCTCTTATCACGATTGCTACGGCCACTAGAGGTCGCTGCCCAACAATAAACGTGAATATGGGTGTAATATCCTGCTTGTTGTCTTTCTAACAGGTTCATTAGACACTGCAACATCCAGACCTAACTGGACTGATTTTTAATTGAAGTTCCCTGAGCGAGGGACAACATCCACAGCTGGTGGACATCTGCCCTCTACTGAGTGCACTCTCTGTCTGATTGGCGAAAGATGTTAATACTAGCAGCAATAACAAAAAACTTTGTCAGACTCTGACGGATTCCAGCTTCAAGTTAAACTGATGCAGCACAGCTCTACACAATGTGGTTGGTGTGTGTTGCACTTATGTGTCACTCAATGTTCATGTGTAAGTTTTGTGTTAAACTGGACCCTCACATATGACTGGAATCCAGTGACTTGACTTGATGAGTTTTTTCTTGAACTCCACAAACTTCTCCTCACAGAGATCCTGAGAGGAGGAGTAAAGATGATCCACAATCCCTTGCTGTGTAACACTGACACCATCCAGTGGTGGGAAATCCTGGACAGAGACAGCAATCCCAGCTTGGTTTTCGAGAAGGGTACCATCATACGTACATGTATGTAGAAAAATGATGAGGTTACCTCATTAAGTTGTGGCTCCAATCTGTGGAGTTTTAATGAATATTCGTGTGTGTGTGTGTGTGTGTGTGTGTGTGTGTGTGTGTGTGTGTGTGTGTGTGTGTTTCCAGGTCAGAAGTGTGACAAAAGGTGTGCTTACAGGTCTTGTTGGACACCAGGACCGGATCACTGCCAGAAATGTAAACACACACCTTTGTCTCATCGTCCACCTGCTGTACCTTTCCTGTCTACGTTTTCCCACCTTTGATCTTCATTTTTTTCCTCTGTTTCATCTATTCTCTCCCTTCCTGTCCTGTCCTCTGTCTCTCATTTATCAATTTAGTTGGAACTTCACTTTAATCAACATTTCAACCTAATTGTTGTTCCCCAGAACATTTCAAACCTTCACATTCTACCAGCACTTGCATTTGCCGTCCTGTCTGTCACACTTCTTGTTATCAATATACCATTAAATACAGAGATGAAGTGCTGTCTGTCACAGTTTGAAATCAAATATGAGATCACCATATTGAGTTAATTGTCTTCAAGATTCTATTAAAAAACATTGATGTGTCAAATATCATTCTCCATTTTTTCCTTTTGTCTTTGCCTGGACAAATGAACAAAACTAACAAATGAATAAATAAACATTCATATCATTGATGTTGATGATCTGCACGGCCAAAAATGTCTCCATGTGTCTCTATTAGTCACCAAGTTGCAGTGTGCGAGTCAGTGCAGCAGAAGGTGTTGGGGTCCAAAACCCACCGACTGCTGCCATGAACACTGTGCTGCTGGCTGCACTGGACCTGGAGCCACAGACTGCCTGGTCAGTGTCTGTTTGTTTGTGTGTGTCAGTACTGTCGTCCAGTACAGCTCGACCACTGTTTCCTGTGAGGTGTCCAAGTTCTTAATGGTCACAAATGTCAATGACAAAAAAAGTTCAGCAGAGTCTCCTGTCTCTCATGATAATCCCATCTTCATTAACGAAGACCATGCCAATAAGATACAGATTTATAATGGCTAAGCATGTATAATGGATGGAGGAGAGCATAGATGATGAAGGATAATATATTTGGATGAGGGTCAAGGGATGAAGGGAAGGCAGGATGTAGGGAAGGAGGGATGAATGCACGAGGGGTGAGGTATAAGGGGATGAGGGATGAAGGGAAGCAGGGATGAAGGTCGAGGGATGAGGAGGAGGGCATGAGGAGCAAGGGATGAAGGGATGGGGTCATGGATGGATGAGATGCGATGATGGACCACTGTGAGATGCTGGCATGGATGGAATTCATTGCAAATCTTTAGACAAAAAGCGTGGTTGAAGAATGCCAGTAGGACATGGTGCCCTGTGGATGATTTTGTGAAGACCTTAATTCCACGGATGTAGACTTGTACAGTGAAAATTTTAATCTTGAGAATTAATCGGAAGAGGATCTGAGGCTTGTCTGAGTTTCTGGAATGAGAAGCAGGAAGGTGAGTCAGCAAGCAAGGTTTTGTGGCCTGGGATGTGGAAGGCACGGATGATGGACTGTTCTGTTGGAGTAGATAGTGATAGTTGTCTAGGACCATTTGTGCCCCTGAAGAATGGCTGCTGCCCCTGAAAATAAAGCTACATGAACACACATTGAAGGCACTGTCTTTCTTTTTGTCTCTCTGCTTCTTCTTCAGGCCTGCAGGGAGTTAAATGATAATGGGACCTGTAAAAGTGCTTGTCCTCCTCTGACAGTCTATGACCACAAAACCCGCAAGATGGTTAAAAACCCAGACGGCCAGTTCTCCCTCGGGGCGACCTGCGTCAAGTCCTGCCCCGGTATGGACTTTAAAACCTCAACTTTGAGATCATCCCAGTATTTCATTCTAAACTGATATATTCATCTAATCACATTAGCAAGTCAGACAGTGTCAGACAGAACAAATAACATTTGAATGATTTAGCTGAAGAATTTGTGACAGTTGAACAGACACTTCATCATATTTGTGTTTCCAGGTGTTTGGGAGTTCTACTGCATATGTTTTAAAGCAACATAAAGCCTTTAGTGTCTCCAGAAGGAGCTCTATAAATATCCTCAAGTGATGTCACTTGAGTCAGTGTCAGCTGAAGACTACACGTTTGAACCTGAAACAAACCTGTTGGTGTGGGGTCAGAAAGAAGTGAGCCGCCCAGACCTCCTCGCTACATTAGCTGCTGCTAGCACAACACACCTGAATGTCTGGACATTGAGTGGTCCAGTTGCACTGCGGGTAATGTAGGTGCCAGGTTTTGATTAAGAAGGATTTGTGCAATTTAACAAAACAAACAAACGAACAAACAAACAAAAGCCTCTGTTTCTGTTGCATCAATTTTTTTTTGCTGTTTTTGAGTTTCCGAGTGCAATGGTAAACCAAAAAGGTACTTTTAAAGCTTTTAATAAAAATGTGCTTTGTCTTGGTTTAAATCTAGATAACTACATGGCAAAAGGTGGATCATGTGTCTGCAGTGCTGGAATGTACGAGGTGGAGGAGAACGGAGTCCAACGCTGCAAACCCTGTGATGGACCCTGTCCAAAAGGTAGAGAAAGACACGGAGAGACAGACCTGAATGCTAAACAAATAACCTGACTGAGTCTTTCTCTTCCTCCAGTCTGTGACGGACTCGGGGTTGGTGCTCTGATCGAGGCCATAGCCATCGACAGCTCCAACATCGAATCCTTTAGAAACTGCAGTAAAATCAATGGGAACATTGAATTCATTGACATCTCCTTTACTGGGTGAGATCCTCTTCACTGCCTCACTACATGAGCTGCTCACAGGTTTAATGACATTTTCAGGTGTCCTGGTTACTTTGGACAAACCACAAAGATCTTTGTGAATTGCAGTTTCTTTCCACCCACAAGTCAGAAGTCTGACAAAATGTTTAAGCAGTGCTTCCGCTCATTTAGGTTGACCTCAACTTTGAGACCAGGTCTACCTGCATGAACTGTTGATGGTACTTGAACTTCTGTCTGCAGCTGCTTCAGCTTGATGTCTGAAACATAACTTTTAACTTTCTGATGTAAAGTGAAGGAAAAGAGCAACTTTTGTGATCAATGACATCAACACTTGAACTATTGGTTTCTTTTCATTGGCTCCTCCAGGAATGAATACAATAAAATCCCGCCCATGGACCTGGTGAAACTGGAGTATTTCAGGACAGTGAAGGAAATCACAGGTAGGTCAAAGGTCATCAATGCTTCTCTTCTCGAGTAACACTGAATTATTTTGTTGATTTTGTTGCGATGATGGAAAGACCTGTTCTAGAGGGTGGTTGATCTCATTGAACAGCAGGTACAGTCAGTGTGTGTGTGTGTGTGTGTGTGTGTGTGTGTGTGTGTGTGTGTGTGTGTGTGTGTGTTCTCCAGGCTACTTACTGATCCAGTTCTGGCCAGAGAATCTGACCTCTCTGTCAGTGTTTGAGAACCTGGAGATCATCAGAGGAAGAACAACACGCGCGTGAGTCACTTGATAAATACGTTGTTGGTGAATGACCTCAGTGGTCAGCATGATGATCAGATTCACAGTGAGGTTTGGAAACATTAACTTGAATATGTGAGATTTTAGATTTGTCACTGACTGATTATGAAATGTTGACGATGGAATCGTCCTTAGAAAACTGTTGGGAGAAGGGCAGGTACTTTCAAAAAATACTTGCCAGGTGATTGGATGAACCAGCTGTCGGTCATGGGCTAACTTCAACCAGTCAGATCAAAGAACCAGATGATGTTGTCGTAGGACTCTCACTCTGAAAACAACTTTTCCATCAAGAAAAGCCGTCAGTGCTGCTCTTTTCTCTTCTTTCAATGAAGAAATACTCTCCAGTTCTGATAGAACTGTAGCAACATCTATGCTAACATCTCTAGGAGCCACCATTGTTTCCAGTGAACAGTCACTGCTCTCGCTGTCCAGTCCACACCCATAACTGTCAAATAGTTCCTCACAGGACACCGATTGATCCGAAACAACTGTGGTTCACCCACAAGTGCAGAACCTAAATTGTGTCCAGATGGATTCTTGCGTTGCGTTGGTTTTGGTTATCCTGAAATACTCAACACGTCCTGGTTTTTGTGTCAGCTTTGACTTTTCAAGTACTGACCTAAAACCACCAGGTTTCCTGAGTCTGAACCAAGTGCTGAGTGTCTAAACAGAACCATAAAACCATCATCACAAGTTCATTGCCACTATGTGTCCCACAAAATGTATTTTCTGATGCAAATTAGTTGTGCATGAACAGATTTTATAGGAGGCAGGATGTCAGACAAACTAACCATAAACAGGACGGATTTACCATCCCTTCCACTGATCTCATCATGGTGCAGAATTCAACTTGTCCTACCACACCTCCACACCTCCTCAAACCAGAAACAAGTCTTTGTTTGGACTTGAACAAATATATATGAATAGATTTTCTTCATAAACCTCATACTGAATATTTCCTCTCCAGTTTGCACAGTTTTTTGGTGATAGGTGCAAAGCACCTCCGCTGGCTGGGTCTGCGCTCTCTGAAGGAGGTGAGTGCCGGCGGAGTGTTGTTGAAGGAAAACCCTCAGCTCTGCTACACCCAGGCTGACCAGTGGACCCGCCTCTTTAGATCCACCGAACAGATCATCAGCATGCGCAACAACACCCCCACTGACGTCTGTGGTGAGTTCCTGCATGTGTGCCGGGGTCATCACCACCATCACTGTTTAGTAAAGTGAATGAAACGAGAAAACCTTCCTGTCTCCTTCACACAGAACAACAGAATCGAACCTGTGACGCAGAGTGTTCAGATGAGGGCTGCTGGGGTCCAGGTCCCACCATGTGCGTCTCCTGTCGGCATTTCAACCGCAGGGGGCGCTGTGTGTCGCACTGTAACCTGCTGCAGGGGTGAGACAGACCTTTGAATTCTGCTATTTGAAACAGGCTAATATTAGAGACAGGCTGTAATTCTTATTTAACAGCTGCTTTTATTCGACAGGTTACCTCATATGTTTATGAATCTTTGATCTGACTGTTGTGTCCTCTGAGGGCTTCCGTCCTGTCTGCTGACCTTTCTCTCTATTCTTTTTCTGCAGTGAGCCCAGAGAGGTCCAGGTGAACAGCAGCTGTGTGGAGTGTCACCCGGAGTGTCTGCTGAAGGCCGACATCCCGACCTGCCATGGACCGGTCAGTCCACCTGCTGGGACAATACTGTCTGCTGGGCTTCATTTCTGGTGTACAAATATTACTATGTGCAGTAACAATGGTTTAAGACTGTCAGAGCAATTTAGCTGCCCTCAGTCACAAGATTAAATATGAAAAAAAAAATCATATATATATTTATATATAAGATCGATAGTCCATTTAGTGTCACCCATGTCTTCTAATTAGTAATAATTAGCAAGTAGTTAAATCAACAAATTTTAAAAGCAAAGTTAAAACAGAAAAAAGTTGGAAGTTAGAAGAAGGAACTGATCAAGTATCAAGAAACAAAATGTCACCAAATTGAATCCGTAAAATAATGAAAAATAATATTTCATAGGATGTTTTGTATTGCTTGTTTTTTAAAAACATTTAAAGAAACAAAACATCTGATCAGATCCAGTTGAGCCGTGCACTCAAAATTCTCAGGTATCATCTTTAACAACTGATCATATTTTGTGTAAATTACTTCTGAACACATCTTACTGCCTCCACTCCTCCTCCGTCCCCACCTGCAGGGTCCAGACCAGTGTTCCCAGTGCGCCCACTTTAAAGACGGTCCCCACTGCGTGCCGCACTGCCCCCACGGTGTGCTGGGAGACGGAGACACGCTGATCTGGAAATACCCCGACGGGACCGGCCAGTGCCAGTCCTGCCACCAGAACTGCACCCAGGGGTGAGACACGCGTTGCTGATTGGTCATTCAGAGCTGACTGACAGAAAAGTGGCTCAAACTTGAATGAAGGTGTTTTGTGTCTCTGTGCCTGCAGGTGTTCAGGTCCTGGACTGTCCGGATGCACTGGTTAAAACCACAACTTTGGCTTTTACTCACCAAAACTCAACATTACTGGAGATCACAGAGAAGCAGCTTGTTGTAGATTGTTTCTGTTCTCAGTAAACCTGCATGTTGTTTTGAATCCTGTCTGTGACCTGGTCTCATTTTATCACATGAATATTGATGAGATGCTGACATTAGGACTCTCAGATATTGTTGGAAATTGTCATAAACATGTGAAAGTAAGCAGTAAATGTGACTCATTTAATCCGACTAACATTGCTGGAAAACTTGTTGCTTCCTATCCACCCACCTGGCCCTCCCAACTCCCCTGGGCAGAACATACCCATAACACCCTGCAAACCTCTTCTACAGGTATGCCACCTTTTCTCTATGGATATCAAGCCTTCGCTCTTCCCACCTCAGCAGAGAAATACCCCAGTTCCATCAGTTCAAACACTGCTCTGTTGGTGCCACAAGACCTGGCACTGAGCCTGTTCTGCCCTGCTGAGAGTCTCCGCTCAGTATGAGCAACTAGCCAACCATCGTCACACCCCTGGAGGCCAGGTATGACTCTTTGCCTTTACTTTAAAAACTGATGCCAAGAAACTGTGTCTTAGATACATTCGACCCTTTGTTTTGGAGATCGTCAACCCTGCAGAAGTCCACCTGAAACTTCCCTGTACCATACTGACCCACCCATCATTTCACATGCGCCACTTCAACATTGTCTCCACCAGTCTTCCCAGTCTAAAGCTCTGGCTCCTCCACCTCCCTCTCCTTGCGTCATCAATGGCCACCTTGCCTACACAGTCTGTGGCCGCGTGCTACAGTACCTCATTGATTGTGATGGATATGGCACGAAGACGAGATGCTGAATGTCTCTTTGCCTCATCCTTGACCCTGTCGTCATCTGGGAGTTTCACTGTCGGCATGCAGATCAGCATGTTGGTTACTCCCATCAGTACTGATGATTCCTCCTCCATCACACCTGCATATGATGCCCGTCTGCTTGTTGGTAATGTGTTTTGGTTATTTCCTGCCTTTTTAGTTTGAGTAAGGGTGCTCGTTGCATTCCCTTCCCTCTTGCCCTTTGTCTCTTTCTGCACACCTGATCATTATCAGGAATCAGCACGCTGCCTGCCATCAAGCCATCACCATTCCACCACCAACAACCTTGCAGCAATGGCCAGTCCCTGATCGTACATGAAAAAGTGGGGTGAAATTTTCACAGAATGGAACAGAGTCAAAACTTAACTTTATTATCTGTTCTGTTTAAATATCAAACTTGACAGGAAATTTTCACCTGCAGCCCTTCAGCTGTTACACCCAAGAATCAGTTTTAGAGTCTGACAGATGATGTACAGGAGTCGTAGCAGAAGTTCCTGTGGGCAAGAAGGATTAGAAAGCCCAATGTTTAAATAGGTCAATCTGGGCTGATTAAAGTGTGTTGCAGACCCCTGAAGCTCACTGGAAAGACTCAGACCAGCATTCTGAAGTAGACCACGTCAGCTTTCACCGGTTCTCCGGTCCATCAAAGCCTCCGACTGGCTCTGACTGTCAGAAAATGTCACTGTGTTTGATAAAGAGCTTGGCCTGTACCAGCTCTATATGGAAGTGTCCTGAGACAACTTCTGTTGTGATTTGGCGCTATATAAATAAAATTGAATTGAATTGAATTGAATTGAACTGGAGTTCAGATCAGCACACTGATTCAAAACTGATGAGTCAGCTGTGACGAGTCACGACCACAAAAAGCTCGTTCAGAAATAAAGACGAAGCTGAACCAACGTCAGACTCTGTAAATTGCTGCTGTTAAGATTTGGTCATTTGAAGGACCCAAAGTGCCGATCTCTGACAGAGAGAACAGGAGACCAGAGAAAGTCAATCGTTTCAATGAATCTTCAAAGAATGTGCAAACAGACGAATCAGAAGAATCATAGAACGTGGAGATCTCAGAGGAGGAGCAGCCTCACAGACGCACTGACAAATCGACGAAGACTGGGCGAGGCACCAATGCTTATATCCTGAGGCAGCAGGTGAGTCTTGATAGAGAGCGGCAGTACTCAGGAGAAGAGGAGGGGAAAGGGGGAAACACAAAGACACTATGGGGAGAAAGGAGGGAAAACTGTGGATGCTCACAGCTGCAGAGTGAAAACACTCTGGTCGAGCTGACGACCAGTCTGTAACAGAGGGCAGTGAGTGAAGATCGACCTCAAACTGAAGAGGAGGAGCTGATGATCATTGGAGTGAAGACTGCCTGAACTGTCTTGAACACTCTGTGGGTGAACTGCAAACAAACAGCTGTTCTATCAGAAGTCAAACAGGCTGAAACATCAGCTTCTTGTTCGTGTGTTGAGTGTTTGTTACTGACGGGCTGCAGCCAGCAGGAGGCGCTGCCTGCCTTCAGAGCAGGGGGAAGAAACCGTGAAGCTGCTCCACCCATCCACACTGCTGTCAGCATGTACAGAAGCCCAGGGCGGACATCATTCAATCAAATCTAACTTCACAGTTCAATACAGGCTCTAGACTGGATGTCATTGTTTGAGAGGTTTGATGTATTTTCAGATTCCCACTCGTTTCTGTGGAGTCAAGCAGAAACCATTAAATCAAGTGCTTATATGGCTGAATAAGACATGGCATGTGATTGTCATGTCACTCCCTGTGTGTCCTGTCTCTTTCTCTGCTGTCTCTAAATAAAGGCCAAATCTCCAAAAACACTTTGGTTTATGACCAAATACCCACAGATCTAATAACACTCCCATCAGCTCCAGCTGTGCTTCGTGGTTACTGCCAATTATCTATGTTACCATGCTAAAAAGCTATATCGTGAACATCAGTAAACCTGCTAAATATTGCTGCGTTAGCATCGCCACTATTAGCATGTATCATCAAAACATAACTTAAAGTGCCAAAAGTGAAAGTACTCATTGTGCAGAATGACCCATTTCAGATATAATGAGGTGATAATATGATTGTATTTTGTATTATTACTGTGAATCCGCAAAGTACCTGAAGCTATCAAATAAATGTTGAGAGTAAAAGTACAATTTTTCCCTCTGAGGAGTAGAAGTATACAGTAGCAGAAAATGGAAATACTCGAGTGAAGTACATTCACTCGATAAATGTGTTTGTGAAGTGTTTAATGATGCAGAAACACGTTAAAGAAACATCGATTTCTACTTTACATCATAACGTAGAACAAACAGCAGCTTCACTGAGGTCAGTGTTCAGCCTGAGGACATTTTCACTTCTAATGGTGGATATTGATCACACACACACACACACACACACACACACACGCACACGCACACTATATATATATATGTGTGTGTGTGTATGTATGTATGTATGTAATCCTCATTCTGAGGTCTGGCTGTTGTGTGAAGCCATCCGGGCTCATTAGTTCCTGTTCCTCTGTGTTCTCCTCATCCTCCTCTTCCTCTGTGTGTTTTGAGGTTAGACTCTCCTTGAACTGAGCGTCACATGAAGAAAAGCACACAGAGAAGTGAAGCAGAGCAGCTGCTTGAGGTGAAGTTACCTTGACAGAGCCGCTCCATGTAAAGCCCAGTAAGTATTCAAGACTTCGCAGACTCGATTCTTCGTCTCACCTGTGTGCTCTTAGACTTGGTGTGTTTTTACTAAAAGAAGCTCAGTGTTACATGAGGAAGGTCTTTATGTTCCTGTTTGGAATCAGGGATTACAGACCTATAAACTAACAAGCTGTGAAACATTGAAGACTGAACGGCTGCACTGACTGGTTTGTAATGGTTGTACTTGTGGTATTAAAGAATCTCTTATGAGATCGTCTTATTATTATTCTGCCTGTGTTGATTTATGAAGAAAGAAGGAGACAGCGGCTCTCACCTGTGTTTAACCTTTACGGTAACGTGTTGCTTCTGTCATGTGTTAGCCCCAAACACTGAGCACTAAAAATGTTTTGCTGCTTTTTGCTGTTCATCTTTCTTTCTTTTCTTTCTGTTTATTTGCCTCATCCTGGTCATTTAACTAAATTTCTCTGCAGCTCACCTCCCCCCATCCATTACTTTGCACTGAAAGCTCTCAGTCGATTAACCTGATTCCACCTGCAAACACGTAAAGCAGCTAAAACACAGGAAAATCCTGATTTAACTGAGCGAGCGCAGAACAGCGGCTGAGGAGGAAAACACCTGCAGAGGAAGGAAGAAGGTGATCGTGATCACCAACCACAGCCGATCTGATGCTCAGATTACGTTCTTCTCACAGAAGGACTCATTAATGACGTTAAACAGACGGTTTCTTGCTGACTGCTCAAAGCACCTGCACAGATAGACTGCAGGGATGGAACCTCTGACCTTCTGATCGTGGACGATTGCTCGAATGCTTGAGATTTAATGTGAGCTCAGGAAGTTTCCTCCTTCAGCAGATGAAGGTGAAAACAAACTGCACCGACGTCAGTGGGCTGCAGTGAAGTCAACGACATGACAGTGAAGGAACAAGAAGAAAAACAGCGAGAAGATGGCGACTTCGAAGTGTTTCTGGAGTGTTTCCTTCGTGAAATACCAGACTACAAAACGTCCTGCAGGAGAAGCAAAGCCAGGTCCGGACTGTCTGATGAATCCAGCAGTTAAATGTCTAATAAAGGCTTTTATAATCTCACAGGCTGAGAGCTGTTTTTTGACAGTAGCTGTCTAGAAGACCAGTTTTTGTGAAGAAACTTTCCCACAGAGTTTCCTCATTAGTTCAAGGTTTTTCTCAGACAGATAACAGATAAGGCGTGTGAGTTGTAACTTGTTGAAGAAGGCATGCAGAGACACTGCAGCTGTCACACTGATGGATTAATCAGACCAGATGGGGGAAACCAAACTGCTTCTGTGTGTGTTCATTTAAAAAAAAAAAACATCCACACAAAGTGAAAAACATCATTTCAGTCACAAAAACAGCTGATTTAAAGAGACAAGATTAAATCTTTTGGGGTTTATTTAACAAGTTCACAAGATGCTTGGTACGGGTGACTGATTTTTCAAAATAAAAGCTGTAGATCTGTTTGCTGGATTCCTGTTCTGCTTCCATGATGTTTGTGTGGGAAGGACGGACAAATGCAGTCGACACGGCCAACGAAGACTTATGGAAGGGGGGGCAGGCAAGGGTCACAACCAAAGTAAACAGCCATACACAAACAAAATCCAGTCTAAAAAAGTCTAAAAAACAATGTAGCAGGAAAACTTTCAACATAAAACAGGAAACAACAAAACCAAACTGACCAGATCATGATGGCTTGTGACATTAGAACGTGGTCTTTGTGATGACCAGGTGAGCAGAGTCAAGCCTCACCTGAGCTCAGTCCTGACCCACATGGGAACAGTGTTGAAGTGTTTCTGCCCGGCGACACACCGTCAGGTTTCATTAGGCACGAACGAGCGAGAAAATCCATTAAGGGCTTTTTTTCTGCTTCCACAGATGCTTTGTTGGCAAGAAGCGAACGGCTGCACATGAAGGATTTTAGGTAAACAAGAGAAAACACACAAAGCAAAGAGGAGTTATTAATTATGAAATCAGAAAATACTGCATTGTGGGTGAAATCGGTGACCCCATTAGCATGAAAACACATGCTGAAGAAACAGAGGCGAGCACAGACAAGGACAAAAAAAAAAATGTAAAAGAAGTCAAATCTGGAAACAGGAAGTCTGAGTTCTGCAGCTGCTGGACGTGATGTTTTTATCTCGTGAAGTCAGGAAATGTGAAAAATTACCATTTACAGTACACACATTAAAGTACTTTAAACTATATAAATGAGCAAACAAATATTGGTGTGAATAAATCCAGTCTGTGCGACAACATGAGTAGAGCGACGCCTTGTTCGAGTCCTTCCTGTACAGGGTTTTCAGTCTCATGGCAGCAGCCTCGAGGCAGTAATCAGTACTTCTCTTCTCTCAGACTATTTCAACAAAACACTGAACAGTTGTGATCAAACCTCTTTTTAATAAGACCAATTCAGACACTTCAATAAATAACAAGACTGACTAAAATCACTGGTTTCAATGGTTTCTGCAGGTTAGAGACGACTTTGTGTTGATTCTTAGTGATAAATCTGAATGAACGGCAGGAGTCCCCCAAGGGTCCGTCCTCGGTCCAGGTTCATTCAGCATCTATTTGTTCTCACTAGCTCTGATTGTAGAAAACAGCTGAATACCTGAGCGCCGCTCGTCTGCTCAGGTGGATGTTTGCTCTCTTTGTCTCATCGAGTTCTCTGTTTGTGTTTGACAGCAGCTGTTTTATGTGTGTCATGTTTTCAGAGACGGGGACGGCAGGTTCGACGGGTCGGATTTCCACAACTCACCATTCAGTGGAAAATTAAAACTAAAGGTCACACAAAACATCCCTGTTATCATTAACATGTCAGAGCGCTCCGGACATCACGGACAGGAGATGGAAGAAGAAAGAGATTCTCACCTCACTTTACTGTAAATAAAGAGACACACGAGCTGAGATGAGCAGCTGCTGCAGTGACGAAGAACCTCCATCATTTACTTCAAAAAGTAGCAATACTGCACCATAAAATATACTCAAAGTATCAAAAGTGAAAGTACCCATTGTGAAGAAAACACACACACACACACACACACACACACACACACAGAGAAAAATACCCACAAGGGAGTGAGACTCCACAAACACATAAAACCAATAACATAGAAGCACAGCGAGCGCAATGTTTAACCCAGAGTCAAACTGATTTTCACACATACTTGGCCGATTGGAGAGGGTGGAGAGGGTGGAGAGGGTGGAGCAGAGTACCTCTTATTGATTTCCTGTTTGTTTATTTATGCTGCTTTTATATTTGCACTTTGCTTCAAAGAACATGATGCAGTTTAACCACAGAAGTGAAATCACACACAAAGAAGAGAACACTGGACACACACACACACACACACACACACACACACACACACACACTGGATTTATGTTATCAACAAAGCTAACTGAATCTGAATTACAGAGAAAGAGCGGTGTGGAGGCAGAGGAGGAGGTGTGGAGGCAGAGGAGGAGGTGTGGAGGCAGAGGAGGAGGTGTGGAGGTACAGGAGGTGTGGTGGTACAGGAGGTGTGCACTTCTCTGCAGAGCGTCGTTAATCCACCAGGATCCGTCGTTCGGCTTCAGTCCTTCCTCACAGCAGCAGCTTCACCGTCTCTGCTGCTGCTGTCGCTCATGGAGACACTTTCTGCGCTCAGCCTTCATCAGAAGAACAACTTGGAGGAGTTTCAGTAAAAATCAGCCGCGGACATGAAGTTTTGTGGAGGCGGAGCGGCGCTGCTGCTGCTGCTGCTCGGCCGCTGCTGCTGCACCAGCCCCGGCAGGAGAGGTAGGACCGAGTCCGGGACGAGAGCCCGGAGAGAGAGCGTGAGTCCGGGGAGAGAGAGCGTGTCAGAGCGGCAGGGAGGGAGCCGGAGTCCGGAAATGTGTTCGCGCAGATTTGTTGTGAAAAGTCGTCTTTTCAGGAAGTAATGTAGATAAAACTTTTTGATCTGTTGGTGCAAACTGATGAATATCTGAGACACATTCAAAAATGATGTGAACAATAAAAACAGCGGACACTTATGTTCCTGTAGAAGTATGACAAAATGTTAAAGTAATAAAAGAAGTAAAACCTTCATAAAATAGAGATGTAGGTGAGCATCATAAGTGTTGGTTTTATATGTTATTAGAATATTGTGGGAATTTAAGAGGAAAGTTTCATCCACCATAAAGAGCAAAAAAGACAGACTCACCGCTGAGTTCAGGAGCTGATGTGTGATAAACGTGCTCCAGTTGATCTGCCGTGATGATGGTGTCGGATTATGATCTCAGTTTCATCCTATTAGAGTGTTTTTACCGCCAGAAACAAAGCAGTCAGTGCAGTAATGACAGTTGGGATGAGTGTGGGAATAAAACACCAGGAGACAGAAAGTCAGAACATCACAGGAACCTTACAGGAGATAAATTTCCTCTAAACTGATTCAGACTGAATTATCACCAATTAAACGCTCATTTCCGGCTGTTTTCTTTGTCTTTGAGCCAAATGTCCAAGCTCGTATGTCCTCGCTGCAGGCTGGATAACCTGTATCTCCCAAACATGGACTCTTGTGAAGAAGTGCAACAGAGCTTCAGCTAACGGTTCTTCTCATGATCCATCAATCGTCTGATTGTTTTCTCAGTGAAGCCATTGATCACTGAAGTTATAGAATAACAGAGAATTGTGTTATAGGATACCACAGCTCAGGGAAATGTATTTCAATGTTTTATTCAACCAGAACCCCAAAATATTCAACTTCCTGATGAGGGAAAGCACCAAATCCTCACAGGAGAAGCTGGAAACGCTGTTTTGTATAAAAATTGTGTGAACTGGTTAATCAGGGATCAGAATAGTTGCTGATTAACGGACTAATCCTCGCAGTGAAACAGCCTTTGCTTTGACCTTAAATCACCGGTTTATTTCTTCTCTTTGTTTACGATGAATCCTGTAGTTTCAGTGAGTCTGTGATCCCTTCTTGAGCGCCACCTTCAGGACAAACTGTGTGTTAACCTCCACTGTTTGGGGGCTCTGAGAGGAGATGAATGACCATCTGTTCCTCAGTCTAATGCTGTGGCTGTAATAAGCACTGCGGCCTGTAGGCGGCGCTAGCAGGAGACGCGAAAATGGTTTTAATCAAACAATCTGTGAATGTTTAAAATGCTTCACTGTCATCCAACCCACAGTCCCAGAGCCAAAGACATGATGTCCGATTTCAGAGAGGACGAATAAAACCAGTAAACGTTCACTTTGGACGAACTGGAATCAAACGTTTACTTTGACCTTTTTGTTCAAAAAGACGTGATCACTTTGTTTTTCGGGAACCAGCTCGAAACTGAGATAAATGATTGTCTTCCTCCCTGAACCCCTTCTGACTGGATGGTCGGTAGCACAAAAGAAAAGGCAGGCTTGCAGAGCATCATGGGAGTTCTGAGTGATAAGTGCAGGATGAGGCTTTCGACCAATCAGGTCGTTCAGCTGAAATGAGAGTTTATTCTCCTGAAAGACGGAGAAAATAAATAACTGAATGAATGATGGGAGGAAACGCTGAGCTCAGCTGTTCAGACTGTTATCTGAGTGTGTGTGTGTGTGTGTGTGTGTGTGTGTGTGTGTGTGTGCGTGTGTGTGTGTCTAAGTGAAAACAGCTGACTGCACTCGCTCTTTGTCTCGACAACAATTTGATTATGAGCAGGATGTTTTATGACAGTGTGTTTCTGTGACTTTCCTTGTCTTGAATAGACTGTTGTTGTGTTGTTACACACTCAGCATAGAAGGACAGACAGACGGACGGATGGACGGACGGACGGACGGACGGACGGACGGACATCTCAGCCTCATGTCAGTGCTGAAGGTTCATTTCCCCCAAACCTGCCGACCAATCAGAGACCAGGATTCTCTGTGGCCGTGTTGATTTTATTTAGGTTTGAATATTTCAGGGTTGCTTCAGAGTTATTGTAGAGCTCACTGAGGACGTCCTTGACGAGGTTGTAGGATTCCTTGAGGAGGTTCCAGAGGTCCTAGAAGATGTGGTACAGGCCCCAGAGGAGGTTCCAGGTGGATGTGAGCAGAGGTTAAACTGTTGATTAAGGTGTGTGTGTGTGTGTGTGGGTGTGAGTGTGATTCATAGAGTTTTTACCCATAATGCACGGTGTCAGACCCAGTGTCTGTGTCCAGCTGGTCCACATGTTTCATGATGTAATTTCCATGATTTCCAGCAAACCTCTGCAGGTGATCGCCCCCTGTTCTGATTGGTCGACAGACCTCAGTGATTATAATCTGCACAGTCAGCAGCTTTCCTTGGCGTGTGATTTCTCATCAATACAATCATGAAAGCAGAGTGTGTGTGTGTGTGTGTGTGTGTGTGTGTGTGTGTGTGTGTTGACGTCAGAGCAGCTGGTTGGTTTTCTGTGTTTGTTGAGTTTTTTCTGGACGTTGAAGCTTCGTGAAGGGTTTGAACTGAGAGATCTGACCTTCAGACTGCCAACAGAAACCTGATGAATGTGTGTGTGTGTGTGTGTGTGTGTGTGTGTGTGTGTGTGTGTGTGTGTTAGCCTTGTTCCCATTGAGTTTGACTTTTGGGAAGGACCTTGGCCGTGTGTGTGTTTGTCTTTGTGTCTCTACGTGTGTGTGTTTGTGTGTGTGTGTGTGTGTGTGTGTGTGTGTGTGTCTTTGGAAGCGGCTTAATGAAACATTGACAATAAAGGAGACGTTTGAGCCTTGTGGTAACCGTGGCAATGCTGTTAGCGTACCGAGCTGAACCGTGTCGACTGAAAACTGCGACAACAATCAGCCGGATCGAGGACAAACTGAGCTCAGTGAGCTCAGGGAGCGATTATGGGACAGCGGGCCCCTGAAAGAGGCCCCAAGACTGAAAGAGACAAACGACTCTTTTTCCTGCGTCTTCGTGGTTGTTTTGTCTCGTTGTCTTTTGTTTGTCGGTGTGTGACTCCGGCCTCCTCACGCTGTTGGTCATGAATTTCATCGTCATGTGTCTGCTGGGTGTTAATCGTCCTCTTTACAGCAGAACACACACACATCAAGACGACCCGGCTGAAAGAAATTCAAAACATTGAAGTGGACGAGAGGAAAGAGAAGCCGAACACAAACTGACCGTTTCCTGCCTTTATTTATTAGATTTTAGTGACTTGTACAAAGATCCAGCAGCGCGGAGGTTTTTAATCCGTCAACCTGTTGGTGAATGAAGTCATTCCAGTTCGGCCAATGAGCTCGCTAAGAACGAGCAGCAGTGAGACAGGTCTGAGGACGGAGCAGCTCGTGTGCTGTGGACGTTAAATCGGTGATGTCGGGCTCTTTAGGTAAAGATGACGCGACTTTGCTGGCCGTGACCTGCAGGCAGCAGCAGCAGTGTAACCTGGAGGATTTTCAGAGCTGGAATGTGAAGAATGTGAATAACGAAGCTGAGAAACCTTTAACAGGATTACACAGGCAACACGTGAACTCGGTGTTTGAGGCAGGAGGACCAACGCGTCCTCGGCCTGTTTGACGCTTCCATAATAAACTGCTGTCACTGCGGGCTCAGTCCCCGGAGGTCAGAGGTCACAGAGCCGCATCTGCAGCTGGACTTCTGCCGGCTGTTTTCACACATATGACCTGCAGCATGTGTCAGCGTGAGGCGGCGTTTCCTAGAATTCACACTTTAACGCCTCAAAGCGTTTGTGAAACTCTGTAAAAATAAATCAACCAGAATCAATCATCAATAATCAAACTGTGTTCACTGACAGCAGTTTTCTGAAGAGTCTCTGAGTTCATGTGTTCATCTCCTTCATCCAGTCATGTGTTCACAAAGTGGTGAACTCGCTCCATCCTCTATGAACCACTGAGTCTTTCCAGGACGCCCCTTTCATACCCAATCATGATCCTCTCACCTGTGACCAATCAGCCTGTTTACCTGTGGAATGTTCCAAACAGGTGTTTTTGGAGCGTTCCACATCTTTCAGTCTGTGAAACGTGTTGCTGCATCAGATTCACAATAAGAGATATTTACAGAAATCAATGAAGCTGATGAGGAAGAACATTCAATATATTGACTTTGAGCTGTTCTCAGGTCAGTTTGCGTCTGAAGGTTTTCACTTCTTGTTTTGTTGTTGCGTCCCAGCATCAGTTTTGTAAATTGTGTCCTCAGATCAAACCTCAGATCGTCGCCTGACTCGTCCCGTCTTTCTTGTTAGAGTATAAATACAAAGTGTCTGTACGTCAACTTGATATGTTGCCCTTTGGGATTTAATACTTGAGTGATACCAAACACGCTTCAATCAGAAGTGAAGCTTCTTTCCTGGCTCCTCGTGTTCTGTGGTGTTCCACAGGGTTCAGTTCTAGGGCCTGTGTTATTTCTTTTATGGAAAGAAATCCTCTTCATGTTCATGAAATTAACAAAAAGTCACTTTTTATTTGAAATGGGACCCACAGGCTGTGTCTCGTAGGGGATGTTTCTGAGACTTTGTGGAGCGTCTTGTCGTCTTGTCCCTGACTTGAGGCAGCGGAGACTCTGGATCTGTGCGAACAACTGGAACACAGTCAAACAAATAGCGTTGACAGCATTGTAAGCATAAACTATGTGAGCTAGCAGGCTAAAAACATCTGGCTGAACCAGGTGTGGTCACAGCCACAAAGTATTTTCGGATTACGCTCAAAATAAGTGAAATTGCGTGTTTGTTCGAATGAGTTAAAACTTGTCTTTTTGAAGTGTTGGTTGTTTGAGAACCTACAGCTGAATGAATCAAATATGAAACCCTCCAGGTTTCATCAGCCGCCTCGGCCAAGTCTGTAATCTGGACTCATTTGGCTTTTGTTAAAGAGAGACCGTCCTTGACCTCAGAGGTGAGTTCAGACAAAGTACCACAACAAAAGCCAAACTGGTGTTGGATGGAAAACAGCAGTTCTTGAAGCTGCAGGCTGCCTGAACTTCGTCTCTTTCAGTTGGACGTCTGAGACTGAAAGCAGATCCTGATCACACCGTCACTAATCTGTTTGTGCACTGAGAGCGTCCTGTTTTTTTACGTGCCTGAGGACAAATGTCCTTCTACACGAGCTTTTAAAAATGAACTGCCTCTGCTGATTTCGTCCTTTGGGTGGAGCGTTGATTCTTTTACCACAAGCACAAACGTGATTAACGTTGACAAAATGACTTGTATTAAATAGAGGTTCACTGCGATAGAATGTTTCAGGGTGTAGTTATGAGTTATTTCTTTTAATCGACTTACAGCAGCTTGTACAGCTGCGTAGAAGATGACAACCCCAGTTCTAACGTGAGCGCTCTGTTTTTCCAGCTGGTGGAGGCCAGTGAACACAACACGAGGCCTGTTTGAATCACTGAGTAAAATCTGAGATGTCGCCGGTGATTCAGAGGTCTGCAGCCCGCCTGAGCTCACATTCGAAATGTAAGCCTTAGATTTACACAGTGCATGAGGACAGGGCTTTCTGTGCCCTCAGCAGTGTCTGCAGGTTGCACAGCTCCTGTCAGGCTGCATGTGGCCTCTATGACCTCCACCAATCAGGGGGATCTCTTAGTCTCAGGTTATATTAAAGTCACAGTGGTGGCTGAGGTTATAACAGCCTGAGAAGAAGCTGGAAATGACTCAGGACAGTAAATCCCTCAGGTTTGTCTCTGCTGGAGTAGCCTGACAGCAATAATGTAGAAGCTTCAGCATCGTTCTGAGCTCCAGCTGCGATGGAGACGAGAGGACGTGTCCTCAGTCTGTCCCCAGATTATCCACAGTCAAAGAGGGAAAACAGACGGGCCTCAGTTCCTGGAATTTTCCTTCAACGGCAACAAAGTGAGAGAGAAGCAGCTTCAGTCAGAGAGACAAGCAGAGTCTCGCTCTGACCTGCACACAGCGCTGCAGGCAGGACACACACACACACACACACACACACACACACTCACACTCACACACACACGCAGATGCAGATTTTGTGAGTAGTTTTTGGTGGGAATATGTTTGTTCATGACTTCCCATTCAGCTTTTCTCCTGTCAGACGGGATCTTGCGTCTGCTCTCACAGCTGAGAGACGAAGAAAAGACGAACCCCACGTGAGACCTTTTTATTCACCAGTGAGCTGAAGAGCAGGACGAAGCCGAGAGAGGCAGCCTGAACCGACAAACGGACAGAAAACACGTCTGCTCTCTGTGATTTACACCCTGCAGAGCCTCATTTTGCTCCACTGAATCTCAGGCATCCACGACCATCATATGAAGAGACCGCACAGTTTATCAGTTTGATTGCTTTCAGGTTCTTACTGATCATTAAAAACAATATTTCAGTCGTGTTTCAATGATATCGGGTGGCCTTCAGGCGTTAACCGATGACTTGTGCGTGGAGGGTTCTGTTGTTCCTGCAGCGGGACACTGTGGAAACTGCAGAAACAGAATCTGATGATTTGCACAAAGACGACGTCTCACATGTTGAAACTGAAATTTCATTGTTTTCCTCGTTTAGATTCAGAATCTGATGCAGCAACGCGTTTGAGTAGCGCTGGTCAGGCTCGTGTTTCGCTCTCTTCTGTTCACAAAGCTGCTGTCATCCTGAAGGAGGAACGTTTTCTCGTTCAGGCTTGACGTGCGATTGAAGCTGCTCAGCAGGTCAGACTCCCCTTTGTCCTTTTGTACGTTTCATAATGCTCATAATGACATTTTCAGTGGGTGACCGTCAGTTTAGCGGTTGAACTCGAGCAGATTGTGCTTTGACGTCGGCCTTCCTGAAAAGACGTCGTCTATTGAGCAGCATGTTGCTTCAATACTTGAATATATGGTTCAGTGTTCATGGAGCCTTCTCAGATGTGCAGGTTAGCCATGAGATGCCCCCCCAGACCACCACCACCACCAGCTGGATGGTCCCGTTAATGACACTAAGTACTGCAGACAATGAAATCCCCAAACTCTCAGCAGAAATATTATTCTTAAACGTTTGCTGCATCAAATTCTGAATGAGGATATCATTTTGAAAAACGAAGAAATTTCTCAGTTTTAACGTTTGATGTCGTCTTTGTGCTATTTTCAATTAAACGAGGTTTCACAGTTTTGCAGATCATCACATTCTGTTGCTGTTAATGTTTTGCTCGGCGTCCTGTAGAAACGCTGTGAGGACGCACTTTAACCTGCACTAACTGATCTGTGTTCAGCAGACACGGACATGTCTTCACCTTTAAAGTCAGTGTGTTGGACTTGTTGGGAAGCTTGTTCCCACATCGAGCAGCTTCAGAGCAGCAGGATCCTGCAGGTTTTAAAGCGAAAGCAGTCGAAGTGAAACTGAAATGTGATTTTGTCGGCGGAGCTCAAACCTGCTGAGTGTGTGTGGGACAGGACGAGCATTTCTCAGCTGGACGAGACATTCCTGAACTCTGCGTGTGTGTGTGTGTGTGTGTGTGTGTGTGTGTGTGTGTGTGTGTGTGTGTGTTGTACGGAGACAAGGCCACTGTGTTCCTGTCGTTGCATTCGGTGTCTCGTCTCTGTCCACGGCTTCGGTCAAACAGGTCTGTGTAGAACCAGGTTCTGCCTGCAGGTTCAGGTCCGTTCAGGGTTCAAACAGCCTCTCGTGTGTCTGTCACGTCGTGTTTTCTGCCCGTTCAGATATATCAATAAAAACACTTAAGCGCAGTTTAAACCCGACGTTTTATGGAGTGTTTTCGCAGCAGATCGATCAAAAGCCCTCATTGATTTTGTGGGGTGAGTATTTGGATTTGGGCTGTGAGGTGGAGCTGCAGGCAAGGTGACTGCACTGAGCTCATTTCAGGCTTTAAACACAAGCTTTCATTGACTGATGCTTTTTCATTGATCTGAGCCGTTTAACCAATCAGTTCTTGTTTTTCCTTTTTCATGTTAGCAGCGACGTCTCTTTGTCTCTTTCTGCCTCATCAAACACTTGAATCTAACTCTGAATCACATCAACCCACAAACAGAATTCGTCATAAAACACAAGACAGAGTGAACCAGTGCAGTCACATTACGACCCTGAATGACGATGCTTTTATTTTGGTAATGAACTCACTGAGCTCCAATCAGCACCAACAAATCTCTCCTTGAATCTTTTATCGTCTTCAGTCTTTCTTATTAACAGAAAACTACATCTAATGATTCTTTTCATTCTGAATCAATCTGCTGATCATTTCCTCCATCAATCGATCGATCGATCGTTTGCTTTGGAAACGTTGTGAAAATAGTGAGAAATGTGTTCACAATGAGCCCAAAGTGACGCCTTCACCGTGTTTGTTTGGTCCAACCAACAGTCCAAAGCTCCACATGATTACACACACATTGAGATCATTGAGAGGAAAAGCAGCAAATCAAACATCTGAGAAGGTCAAACATCACAGGATTTGACAGCAGAGATCAATAAACCATTAAAACAACAGGTGATCTTTGATTTTCTGTCAGTCCACTGATTGATTGATATTTTCAATATAAACTGTTTCATTTATAGGAAAACATCAGATTTTCTAAACTCTTCGTGTGTTTTGATGGAAGAATCTTTAATCTGTAAAGTAACTGAAGCTGTCAGAAAAGAAAAGAGTCCATCACAGGACAAGTACTTCAAGAATGTACTTCAGCAGAGTGCTCGAGTAAAAGTACTTCTGTGGTGAAACCATCAACCGGTCATCTCATCTGTTTGAAGTCGGATCAATAACTGAGGCTGATCAGCGTCACAGCCGTGAGCTGCTGAAGCCTTCAGATCTGATGACGAGTTCCTGAATCCAGCTGCTTCAGTCTGTGTGGAAGGAGGCGCGTTGACTTTTGTTGTCATAACTTTTATTTGACAAACTTAACGTCCGATTCTTTAAGTTCCAGCTGAACCACGCAGACCTCCGCGGGGTCCAGAGCTCACGTAGGTTTGGTTGTTTTTTGGGTGAAGTCAGAGCAGGAATCCGTCCGGCTGAAGGCAGAAACTCTCCATCTTCTGCTCCGTTTTCTTCTCACTCTTTGATCTTTTATGAAGATTGATTTTGTCCTGCTGCTCTGTGAAGACGCCGCCGCCTCGCGGTCAAGACGCTGGCTGAGCTCTGTTTGTGCGCAGCTGCGACTGGACTTTCATTTAGAGCTTTTCTTCGCTCTCAGAGGGATTAGCCGCCCCGCCGAGGCTCTCGTAAATAAAGACGACAGGAGCAGAAAGAGAGAAAGTCTGTCCACAGCGTCTCAGTTCAGATGTTCAGAAAACGACTCGAGCGCGAGCTTCTCGACGGACAAACGTCATGACCGAGGCTCAGCCGACGTCATCGGCCGTTCAGTTTCACTCAGGAAGCAGAGGAGCTGCTGTCAGCTGGAGAAGTTCAAAGAGATTCTCATTTGTCTCAAATGTTGGTCCTCAAACACGGAGGGGCTGAGATGTTGTCTGCAGGCTGATGGCAGCCGGAGGTGGATGGTCCTTCAGTCCACAGCTCGCATATGACTGCTTTTCAAACAGAGTTTTTGTGCCTCAAACTAGTGAAGCACAGAGGGGAGACATCAGAAAAGCATATGAACAGTTTCTGTAACATTTTTGACAAAACCTGCACGATCCTGGTCCTGGCCCTGATCCTGGTCCTGGCCCTGATCCTGGTCCTGGTGCTCTTGACGCAGGATCAGGAAACCCTGCTGGACCTTTTGGATGAGCAACCAGCTCTGCAGGTCAGTTTGGAGGCTGATCTCAGGTCAGAGTTAGGCTGCAGTCAGTCAGGGTTCAGGCTCGGGTCTTCAGGCTGTAGGTATAGCGTGCGTCCATCAGGTCGTTCTCCAGGCTGCTGATTGGACGACGCAGGCCGTCAACAAGCGGACAGAAGGCCTCAGTGCAGACAAACAACATGTTGACTGACCGACGTTGTTACGCTGAACACTGACTGTGGTGTCGAAGAGCAGTCAGCAGCTCCTCACTCATTACAGCTAATTCAGCCCTGACACACACACACACACACACACACACACACACACACACATTCCTCCGAGACAGAGACGATGAAGAGCGTGACTGTTGCAATGGGAGGAAGAGGTGGAGAGTGTGTGGGTGCGGGCACAGGTTTGTGTCTTATCTCCACCTGCATCTGGCAGACGTTGTGAAACCGACAAATTCTTTTCTCTGTCTCTCCTGAGCTCTGATTGGCTGCTGCAGTGATTGTGATCTGCAGAAAAAACATTTGTCTCATTAAACCACCGACAGCAGCAGAATGAAAGTGAAGAGTTCTGATGAAGAGGACAGTTTATTTGTGTCTGAGCTGCAGTTTAAGAAGCGCTGCTGCTTCATTACAGGAGGCCTGAACTCCCCTCATGGTAATTAATATTCATATATTATTATTATTATAGAACAAGACCACAATGTGCTATCCAATCAAAACAAGACTTCTTCTTCTTCTTCTTCTTGACCCCTAACCCTGAGAGAGACAGACAGACAGACAGACAGACAGACAGACAGACAGACAGACAGACAGAGATGACCTGAAAACAAGTCAGTCTGACCCTGAAAGTTAGAACAGTTTGTCTAAACCAACACACACACACACACACACACACACACACACACACACACACACACACACACACACAGACACACAGTCTTGTTCCAGTTGGAGAATTTGGAATCTTTAAATTTCAGGAAAACAATGACAACAACAGTAAAGATTTACATGTCTCTCTTTCCTTTCCTTCCCTTTCTTCCCTTTTCTTTCTTTTCTTTCTGTCTTTCCTTTCCTTTTCCTTTCCTTTCTTTTCTTTCTTTCCTTTCCTTTCCTTTCCTTTTCTTTCCTTTCCTTTCTTTTCTTCCCTTTCCTTCTCTTTCCTTTCCTTTTCTTTCCTTTCTTTCCTATCCTTTTCTTTCCTGTCTTTCCTTTTCTTTCTTTCCTTTCTTTCCTTTCTTTTCCTTTCCTTTCCTTTCTTTCCTTTTCTTTCTTTCCTTTCCTTTCCTTTCCTTCCCTTTCCTTTCCTTGCTGTGTGCTCCAGCTGAGTCAGCAGGAACATGGAGGCAGAGGACAGATGGATAAAGAGGATTTGAACAATCCAGTTTCTTCACATCCGTCCTCTGTCGTCCTCCCTCTGATTCATTTGCGGTTTGTCTCTCTGAGCTCTAGCAGGGCGGCGTGACGATCGTGGGCGTGCATGTGCACGAACCTCAGCGTAAAACTCAGCTAGTGTCGATTGAAGCTGCCGGACGCAGTGAATGTGTGTGCTGACCGTTCTGTGTGTTAACCTCCGGAAGAGTTCGGAAACCTGATGGAAGAGCTGAAACACTGTGACGCTGTTCGATGAAACACTGCCATTTTCACCTCCCGTCAAAGCTTCCAGCTGCGTATCTCCTCAGCAGAGCTTGACTGTAACTCAGTACTTTGTGACGTGATGCAGTAATGTGATTACTTGTCTCAGGAACAGTAGTGTGCAGGGTTACAATGAGAAATTCAGCCATCACATTTCATTAATGGATTTTCAGCAGAAACAGTTTCTTCTTCTTCTTCTTCTTCTTCTTCTTCTTCTTCTTCTTCTCATTTTCTTCTTCTTCTCGTCTTCGTGTCCTCCTTGTATCCGTCCCTGACTGATGCACCTGCCACAGAGACATTTGCTGCATGATTAGTTCCACCCAGGAACACTGATGAATAACTGAATACAGCTTGTTTTCTCATTGCTGTGGTTACACAGGAGGAAGTTTTAGACTGAAAGGGATTTTTTGAAGCATGAACGTTGGCTTGTAGGAGGAGTCGTCCCTCAGCAGCTGTTGTGTGCGTCCACTTGTCTCTCTGTGGCGACTCTGAGTGAACGCTCAGGCAGAAATCCACTTTCCTCTCTGTTGACTTTAATCTCAGGCTGGAACTGAGCTGCTGAGAAGCGAGGTGGAGCCGATTGAATGACCAAAGATTGCAAAAGCATCTCTGCATTATCTTTGGCCTTCATAGGAAAACATGCACATGCTTCACTTCATACACACACACACACACACACACACACACACACACACACACACACACACACACACACACTTCTTTCATGTGCAGTGTGCCATACAACAGCCAAGGACGTCGTCCAAGAAACCATCTGACAGATCAGACCAGTTCCTGAATAAACAGTGTGTGTGTGTGTGTGTGTGTGTGTGTGTGTGTGTGTGTGTGTTCTTCTTAGCTGTTACATGATGCTGCACATAACGCTTCCCTTTAAATCTGCATATTCCTGGTTTGTATCTGGTGTTGATCAGCATGGCTGAGGCTCACAGCAGATTAAAGTGCTTTGAAGGTCTCACTCCCTCTCTGAGTCACAGCTCAGTCAAATCTGAACACACAGGCACGAAACAAGTGTTTTCAGCCTCAGCGCGACTTCCGCTTTCACAGGATATCTGTTTTATCTGCTGTGTTGTTAATAAACCTCCACAAATCCACTGAGTCATAGAAAAAGATGCTTGTTTTGGCTGCAGAACCTGCCTGAGACGTTTTCTTCAGCTGTCCATGAGGGCTCTGCTAACAGGAGCGATGTTAGCTTCTTTTAGCCATGACCAGCATCCTTCTCTAACCTTAACCACATAGTTATCATTATAACCACCACTGCAAAGGTCGACTGACATTCATCAAGTTATGATTTTAACCCAGACTGTGAATTTTTCTTAAGAATGAAAGAAAGAAAGTTTTAGAGGCTTTAAATTTTAATGTTGTAAATCCTTTTCAAGTGTTAATCTGGAAGCATTCAGTCCTGGTTGATTTGGTGACACCACAGGAAATACAGTTGAATTCTGGGGTCGTATTCATAAAGAAATCAGGACGTAATCGACCTTT
Organism: Chaetodon auriga; assembly: GCF_051107435.1. NCBI lineage: Eukaryota > Metazoa > Chordata > Actinopteri > Chaetodontiformes > Chaetodontidae > Chaetodon > Chaetodon auriga. Next base: position 1,141,407 of record NC_135094.1, on the reverse strand, counting down.
TCCATCATTCTGAGGTTATGCTGCAGACAGCAGGGAGCAGTGTTCAGACTGAACTCTTAAAAAAAAAAAAAAACTGGATGAAGATGGTGTGTGTGTGTGTGTGTGTGTGTGTGTGTGTGTGTGTGTGTGTGTGTGTGTGTGTTTGTGTGTGTGTGTGTGTGTGTGTGTGTGTGTGTGTGTCCAGATGTGGACCGCTACCCCTGAGGCTCTGGCCAATGGGCTGCCCTCAAAGTGAGCCATCAGCCAATCCCAGCGAGGCAGAGCTCGGTGCAGGCTGCAGCTGTGTTGTCTTTGTGACATCACAGTGGGGAGCCGGCCAATGGGAATGCAGCCAGAGACACACATTGAGAGAAACAAGTTCAGACCAAAGTCATCATCAGTTTATGAAATAATTATCTCCATTTTTCATCCATGAAATGATGTTGCTTTCTGCCGTATGCCCAGTATTTGGCCTCATGGGGGCGCTCTGTGGCGGTGGAGCCTCTGATCCGAGGTGTTCTCAGTCATCTGTGTTATGTTGTTGCTTTAAATCGCTCAGTGTGTTCTCTGCTGAATGGGATCAGGTGTGGAGGACGAACCTGCAGGACAGGTGAAATAACTCAGCTGCAGGCTGTCAGTCAGGGCGCCGCGGGCCGTTTGTACGCTCGCTGACGTCGCTGCAGAAGCCCGGAGGGAGTGCGACTCTCCTCCTCGTATCTTCTGATTCTTTTTAAATCCTCCCCGCAGACACTCCCCTTCCTGCGAAGAGTCTCAGAGGTTGTGCAGGAAGTTGCTCCCTCCTATGAAGGGAGCCTGTAGGGCTTCATTCCGCACTCTGAGGAGGAATTGATGTGTCAGATGTTTCCTGCAGCTGCCGTTCAACTCGTTTTTCTTTCGAATGTTCTCACACCTGCACACTCCTTCTTTAAATACTTTGTGTGATGACCTCTTATCTTAACATCACCTGCTGCCTCATTTACCTGAACGCCAACACTGATCCTCACTGGGTCAAACACCTGACACTTCAGTGTAATTACATTATCCAGAGCATGAAAACAGGGTGTCAGATACCAGCGGAGGAGTAACAAAGTACAGTTATTTAGGCTTTGTGTTTAAATACACTTTTGAGGTACTTGTACTATTCCTTCACCACATCCATCTGACAGATACAGTTTCTAGTTTCATGACATTACAGGCGCATTTAATTATGGGATGTTCTGAAGTTTGTGTGCAGACAGACACATAACTGTGGTCATACACTGCGGCCCTGACCTCAGTCGTGTCTGTCTGTCTCATGTCTCTCGTCAGTGTGTCAGGGAATGAGTAACCAGCTGACGTTGTTGGGGACTCGCGATAATCACTATGACAACATGGTGAGGATGTACTCCAACTGCTCCGTGGTCCTGGAGAACCTGGAGATCACCTACACCCAGGAGCACCACGACCTGTCCTTCCTCCAGGTCAGTTTCCAGTCCTGGATTCGTTGTGGTTTTCAGAGCAGCCTGGTAGCATCAGTTTCTCAGCCTCAGCTTGAATATTTTTGTGTATCAATGGTGAATTTTTTTTGGTGTCAAACACACTTTGATTATTTCTAAATCATCCATCACTTTTTATATTGATCACCTTCTTTCCAGGCACTTAGTCGTCTTTCTTTCTGTCAGAGTGACATTTCCCTCCTGTTGTGCTGAAGATGTGATCAGGAAGCTTTTTCAGAACTCTCTTTATGTTGCGTTTGAGGACCCTCTGACATCTGAGAACTGATGGTCATCTGCCAAACAGTATTGAAGAGCTCTGTTGGCAGAAAACTCAAACCCAGAAGAGAAGAATAAGCAAACATCGATGCTATGAAAAGAATCGTGTTTGCTGTTAAGCAGGTCAGAGCGCCCTTCATCACATCAGCAGAGAGCTCAAAACAGACGCTCATCACAGCTGCGTGTGCAGGAAACGACACACACAGGAACTAATTTCAAAGAGCTTCCTGAACTCAATCAGTGATTGATGCCAACAATCAGTTGATGAAGATTTGTTTTAAAATGAAACAACACAGCCCACATTTTTTTCAGCCGCCTTTTCGAACTGCTCAGAATCCCTGAAAGCAAACGTTGATGATGTTGTTTAATGATCATCTCCTCTTTCTTCAGTCCATCCAGGAAGTCGGCGGCTACGTTCTGATCGCCATGAACGAGGCCGCAGTCATCCCATTGGTCAATCTGAAGCTGATCCGAGGTCAGAACATCTACGAGAGCCAGTTCGCTCTGCTGGTGATGTCGAACTACATCAAGAACTACTCGTCTGCAACTCTCAACTACACCGGCGGACTGAGACAGCTGCAGCTCAGCAGTCTGACGGGTAAACATAAACACACACACATGAATGGGTACTTCAAGGGGGCCTGGGAATGTCCTGTCGTCAGGGGGCCTGAGAGTTTCCAGCACATATACCATCCTGGGCTGAGTCTGGCTGCTCGGAGAGCTTGAAGTACAGTATGAGCAGCAGTTTGAGGTCACAGAGGAGTAACTGCACCTGACTGTCATTTTAAAGCAACATCATTTTCTTTCTTTTGTCAGAGTCTACCGCTGTATTTTAAGATGTCTGTCAGATGAGCATAATGTGTTGTAAAGAAACGAAAACACCTTTACTATAAAAGTCATTCATCTTTGAAAAATATTAAACCCCCTCATCTCGCTGGACTTGATGCATGTGACCGTGGGCATGTTGGCCTTTAGCTGTCGACCTTCTGTATTCTTCATACTCTTATTTTTCCCTGAACTATTTACTGCTCATTGTTTTCTGCTTCATTTCACTTTACGAGCTGCTGAGAAGTGTCATTGATGTTGCCTCACTCATTGTGCTGGCAGCAGGCCGGGCGGGTGGAGTCAGCACGCCATTTAAAAATCCTCTGTCAACACCAGATTGTGCTCTGGCAGCAGGAAATAGACCGCACCCATACGAGCTCTGGCTGATGACGTGGTTGATTTACTGCGGATGCATCCTGAAAGCTGTCAGAGTGATATCCAGCAGCATTAAGTGGACTTAAAGTCAGCTCCGTGTTGGCCCAAAGAAGATGCGTCTGTTGTTTTGCAGCTCTGCATTTGAAGCTCTGGCTGTTGGAGGACGTGTAGAAACTGGAATTATGGTTTTGACAATGTGTGATGTCATTTGGTTCAATTTCAGAAAAGAAGTATTGATGATATGAACACACAATAGTTCCTCTTGTACATTTATTCCTTTACTTAATTCCTTTAAAGTAAACTATGACAACTTAGCTGCTTGTTTCTGACCTTGATCAGCATGAGACATTTGACTTTGACTTCATGACTTGAGAACTGATGCTGACTTCTGGACTTTGGAATCATTTAACATTTGGAACCTGGAACTTTTCATGTGACTGAGTCTTTGGTACTGGTTCTCAATGGTACCTTGTTTTTGATACTTTACTCTCTCCGTAATAACAGAAATGTAATTTCATTTGTAAAAAAGTCTAAAACTTTTCAATTTCAACATTCATAACATTGCGGAACGTTTTACAAGCAACATTAAACCCTCTCACCAGGACCTACCTCGCCTCCCACTCCCATCCTTGCAACCTGCAGTCCGTCACTATGACATAGCGTGATGATGTCGGTACCACAGTGCTGGCATACTGTAAAATTTCCCCATATATAGTGTGCAATCCATATACTATTGGTTTAAGTTCAAAATAAAAAATCTTTCTGTGTGCTAAATAGCATGTTGGTAAGGAGTTTTGGTTACAGCCAGTGGCCCAGTGGCTAACGCTAGCAAAAATGGTCAGCTAATGTCAACCAAGACAGTAAAAAAGCTCCGTTATGTCCAACAACAACTTATCCAACTATCTAATTAATTACCTGAAGGTGTTGATGAAGTTGTCGATGCTTCCTTCCAGCTCCGTCACACCAACCTTATACAATAACTAAGCTGGAAATTCAAACCAATATGGCGCCATTCACTGCCTCCTGGAGGGAAGAGCTGTAGCAATTTCAAGCATAGCCATCATGCTAGCTTGCCAACCATTGGCAACACGCAAATAATTCTGCAATTTGTCTGCAGTCATCTCTGTTCCACTCGTGATTATTCTGCCAGCTACTTGTTTAAACTCGAGGACGTCCAGTTCCTGGAGCCTCCAGTACACGACTGACCAGCGATCACTGGAGGAAACACACAGCTGTTTTACTGCATAGTGTCAATCATGTGAGTTTGATTGGTCAACCTTTGGTAACAGCTTCCTCAATGTTAATATTCCAGTTCCTCGCCTAGCAAACCAAATTCTACCACATGCCGAGAGTTCCTGATCAATACACTACCAGTATGACTACAGGGAAACTGAACTGAGGTGATTTACAACCAAACATCCTCTTCCTACCAATCCAAAGCTCCTGTGCTTTGTTGGTGTGCAACACACACCAAGAAGGATGACTGTGGACTTAAATTCTTCGACTTTAGATCTTAACTCCATGTCTTAAGACTTGAACTCATTGACTCGGACCTGGACCCTCACATATGACTGGAATACATTGACTTGACTTGATAAATAATTTCTTGAGCTCCATAAACTTTGTCATTCATTATGTGTCTCCATCATCTTCCCCTCACAGAGATCCTGAAGGGAGGAGTAAAGATGACCCACAATCCCTTGCTGTGTAACACTGAGACCATCCAGTGGTGGGACCTCGTGGACAAAGCCAGCAATCCCAGCATGCTTTTCAAAGTGGACACCTTCGCACGGACATGTATGTTGAAAAACGATGGTTACCTCATTAAGTTGAGTCATGAGGTTTTACTGAATATTAATGTGTGTGTGTTTCCAGGTCAGAAGTGTGACCCGGGGTGTGTTAACGGTTCATGTTGGGCAGCAGGACCGGATCACTGCCAGAGATGTAAACACACACCTTTTTCTCATTGTCTACCTGGTGTATATTACCTTTCTCCACCTTTTCTCCTCTGTTCCATCCACTCTCTCCTTCCTTCTATCTCTATCTGTTAAATTAGTTCTGAACGCTGAATGGGCTGAGAGTGAACAGGCAGGTAACAAGCAGACACAAGGTATGAACCTGAGGCGAGTCAGGATTGCAGGAAAGCAGACAAAACTCAAAAAGCAGGAACTGGAGCCTCACTATGCACCACGTGGAGCAGAGGATTTGATGAATACTGGATGTAGAGCTAGTGCTTAAATACTGTGCCAGCAGGTGGGTCTTGATTGCATGATTAGCAGCAGGTGTGATCAGGAGAGAGACAGACAGACAGACGACACGTGGACAAAATTAACAAATAAACATTCATATCGTTCATGCTGATGAGCTGCACTGCAAAAATGTACTGAACTGTCTCTGTGTGTCTCTCTTAGTCACCAAGTTGCAGTGTGCGGAGCAGTGCAGCAGAAGGTGTCGGGGTCCAAAACCCATCGACTGCTGTAATGAACACTGTGCTGCTGGCTGCACTGGACCTCGAGCCACAGACTGCCTGGTCAGTGTCTGCATGTTTGTGTGTGTCAGTACTGTCGTCCAGTACAGCTCGACCACGGTCTGACACAGTACCGTTTCCTAGTTCTTAGTCGTCACAAATGTCTGGAACAAGAAACATTTTGAAGGTAACTTAAATAAATATGGGATCTTGACACTTACCTGTGTCTGAGTCCGACATCCAGGAAGTCCCTTTTCAAGAAAGCTAAGTTTTCAGTCAAGTCCAAAGTCAAGTCAGGTTCCATTCAAGATTGGCCAGTCCCTTATTAAGGCAGGTAAGTCCCAATGCAGTCTAATCACTTGGTCTAATTCAGACCAAATTAATTTCACTTTCTCTTCACTCAGCCATGCATTCTGTCTCTTTTCTTCTTTCAAATATAAATTTCCCATGTAGCAGTAAATGTCTGTTTTTTAGTTACGTTTCACTTGTTATCCTCTATTCTAGCTCTTAAAAGGCTACATTTACACACACTGAGGACACCGTCTTTCTCTTGGTCTCTCTTCTTCTTCTTCAGGCCTGCAGGGACTTTAATGATGACGGGACCTGTAAAGATACTTGTCCTCCTCCGACAGTCTATGACCCCAAAACCCACCAGGTGGTCAACAATCCCAACGCCAAGTTCACCTTTGGGGCGACCTGCGTCAAGGCCTGCCCACGTATGGACTTTAAAGCCCCTTTTTAATAGAGATCAACACAGTAATCCATTCTGAACAGATATATTCAATTAATAATCACATCATCAAGTCCTGCTAGTGTCCCCCACAGGCTACAGTGTTCATTACAGCCAAAGAATTTGTGGCAGTTAAAACGAAACTTCATGCTTCTACTGCACATGTTTTAAAGCAACGTCAAGCCTTTAGTGTCTCCAGAGGGAGCTCTGTGAAGTCTGATAAATGTCCTCAAGTGATGTCACTTTACTAGAAGTTTGAAACTGAAACAAATCTGTTGGTGTGGATTCAGAAAGAAGTGAGTTGAGCAGACCTCTGTAGCTGCTGCTCAGCTCTGCTGCAGGTCGAGGCTCCATAATACATTAGCTGCTGCTAGCATAACTCACCTGAATGCAGCAGTGTACTTTCTTACATTTAGGTAGAAATTAATACAATCCTGCTTTGTTTTTAATTACATATAGATAACTACGTGGTGACAGGTGGATCGTGTGTCCGCACCTGCAGCGCTGGAATGTACGAGGTGGAGGAGAACGGAGTCCAACGCTGCAAACCCTGTGATGGACCCTGTCCAAAAGGTAGAGAGAGACACTGAGAGACAGACCTGAATGCTCAACAAATAACCTGACTGAGTCTTTCTCTTCCTCCAGTCTGTGACGGAGTCGGGGTTGGTGCACTGATCAAGACCATGGCCATCAACGCCTCCAACATCGAATCCTTTAGAAACTGCACTAAGATCAATGGGGACGTCTCCCTCATTGAAACCTCCTTTACTGGGTGAGATCCTCTTCACTGCCTCACTACATGAGCTGCTCACAGGTTTAATGACATTTTCAGGTGTCCTGGTTACTTTGGACAAACCACAAAGATCTTTGTGAACTGTTTTCACTGCAATTTCCTTCCATCTTCAAGTCAGAAGTCTGACAAAATGTTGAAGCAGTGCTTCCGCTCATTTAGGTTGACCTCAACTTTGAGACCAGGTCTACCTGCATGAACTGTTGATGGTACTTGAACTTCTGTCTGCAGCTGCTTCAGCTTGATGTCTGAAACATAACTTTTAACTTTCTGATGTGAAGTGAAGGAAAAGGGCAACTTTTGTGATCAATGACATCAACACTTGAACTATTGGTTTCTTTTCATTGGCTCCTCCAGGGATGTGCACTATAAAATCCCGCCCATGGACCCGGCGAAACTGGAGTATTTCAGGACAGTGAAGGAAATCACAGGTAGGTCAAAGGTCATCAATGCTTCTCTACTGTAGTAACCCCTGAAGTCCACCGGGTGTGTTCTGTTCACGTCCACGTCCTATGTGTGCAATGCCACTGGCCACGTTCCATCTCCGTTTCAGAAGCGTCCTAGTAGCCCTGCTCTGTGGAGAATACGCACCAAGTCCATTTTTGACGGATCAGTCTGCACAGAGCGGACAGAGGAGGACATAAAGTCACACACAGATGTAGAGAATCTGGTAAACTCTCAAAATAAAAAAGCCTGTACCGACTCCCAATTGTATGTCAACAATTAACACAATTTAAACAGACAACAAAAGAGATCATTACCCATCATAAAAGTGCAAATATGAAAGAAACATTATGATGAAAAGGGTTTTCTTGATTTTGTAACGATGATGGAAAACGTGTTCTGACTGTGGGGAAAGTTTCACATACAGCAGATGGTTGACCTTATCAAACACCAGGTATGTGTGTGTGTGTGTGTGTGTGTGTGTGTGTGTGTGTGTGTGTGTGTGTCTGTGTGTCTGTGTGTGTGTGTGTCCTCCAGGTTTCTTGCTGATCCAGTCCTGGCCGGAGAATCTGACCTCTCTGTCAGTGTTTGAGAACCTGGAGATCATCAGAGGAAGAACAACACACTTGTGAGTCACTTGATAAATACGTTGTTGGTGAATGACCTCAGTGGTCAGAATGATGATCAGATTAACAGTGAGGTTAATCTGATCATCACAGTCAGTCCAACTCTTCGTTGGACTTGAATTCTAAGTGTTCCTTATATTTAATATTTCCTGTCTAGACAGCACAGTTTGGCGGTGGTGAAGGCAAAGCACCTCCGCTGGCTGGGTCTGCGCTCTCTGAAGGAGGTGAGTGCCGGCCGGGTGTTGTTAAAGGAAAATCCTCAGCTCTGCTACACCCAGGCTGACCAGTGGACCCGCCTCTTTAGATCCACCGAACAGATCATCAGCATGCCCAACAACGCCCCCCCTGACGTCTGTGGTGAGTTCCTGCATGTGTGCCGGGGTCATCACCACCATCACTGTTTAGTAAAGTGAATGAAACGAGAAAACCTTCCTGTCTCCTTCACACAGAACAACAGAATCGAACCTGTGACGCAGAGTGTTCAGATGAGGGCTGCTGGGGTCCAGGTCCCACCATGTGCGTCTCCTGTCGGCATTTCAACCGCAGGGGGCGCTGTGTGTCGCACTGTAACCTGCTGCAGGGGTGAGACAGACCTTTGAATTCTGCTATTTGAAACAGGCTAATATTAGAGACAGGCTGTAATTCTTATTTAACAGCTGCTTTTATTCGACAGGTTACCTCATATGTTTATGAATCTTTGATCTGACTGTTGTGTCCTCTGAGGGCTTCCGTCCTGTCTGCTGACCTTTCTCTTTATTCTTTTTCTGCAGTGAGCCCAGAGAGGTCCAGGTGAACAGCAGCTGTGTGGAGTGTCACCCGGAGTGTCTGCTGAAGGCCGACATCCCGACCTGCCATGGACCGGTCAGTCCACCTTCTGGGACAATACTGTCTGCTGGGCTTCATTTCTGGTGTACAAATATTACTATGTGCAGTAACAAATGGTTTAAGACTGTCAGAGCAATTTAGCTGCCCTCAGTCACAAGATTAAATATGAAAAAAAAAATCATATATATATTTATATATAAGATCGATAGTCCATTTAGTGTCACCCATGTCTTCTAATTAGTAATAATTAGCAAGTAGTTAAATCAACAAATTTTAAAAGCAAAGTTAAAACAGAAAAAAGTTGGAAGTTAGAAGAAGGAACTGATCAAGTATCAAGAAACAAAATGTCACCGAATTGAATCCGTAAAATAATGAAAAATAATATTTCATAGGATGTTTTGTATTGCTTGTTTTTTAAAAACATTTAAAGAAACAAAACATCTGATCAGATCCAGTTGAGCCGTGCACTCAAAATTCTCAGGTATCATCTTTAACAACTGATCATATTTTGTGTAAATTACTTCTGAACATATCTTACTGCCTCCACTCCTCCTCCGTCCCCACCTGCAGGGTCCAGACCAGTGTTCCCAGTGCGCCCACTTTAAAGACGGTCCCCACTGCGTGCCGCACTGCCCCCACGGTGTGCTGGGAGACGGAGACACGCTGATCTGGAAATACCCCGACGGGACCGGCCAGTGCCAGTCCTGCCACCAGAACTGCACCCAGGGGTGAGACACGCGTTGCTGATTGGTCATTCAGAGCTGACTGACAGAAAAGTGGCTCAAACTTGAATGAAGGTGTTTTGTGTCTCTGTGCCTGCAGGTGTTCAGGTCCTGGACTGTCTGGATGCATGGGGTAAAACTACATGTCTGTATGTGTGCGTTTGTGTTCAGCTCAGCATCTCACTCTTATGTTTATGAAGCAGATTCATAACATCACAGGATAAGTAATCTTTGCACACAGCTGAAACATCGTGCAGATACTTCAGTTCTCGCCTCCTCGAAGGATTTCACGTGTTTCCGTTGACTTTGTCTGCAGTCACACTGCCTCTAAAGTTTGCCTGATGTTCTGTCTGAGCACACGGTAACAGGAGTGTGCAATGGGATGGGAGTCAACAGAAATGACTTCTGACTCCATGTTTAAATGGAAATGTACTTGAATTACAGCAGCTGAAGGGCAGCTGAGGTGGATTGTACCTCAGCATGCTGAAATTATAACTTAGCATGCTAAATTTGAATAAGAGTCAGCATACCAACACTGAATGTGAGTCAATGGGAATTCTACCTAGTAGTAAATGTTAGTCAGTACAAATTTTACCTTTAAATTTGAAAGGAGTGTCATTTCAACATGAAGTCTTCCCTTGCATAGTACATTTCACTAGTTTCTATATGCTCAATTTTGGTGGAAGATAATGGTAATTCCTATTGCTCAATGCTAAATTTGTATGTTTCAATGGGAGTCAATGGTAATTTTGCCAGAGCATGTCAAACTCAAGTCTGTTTTGTATTCTACAGCAGAAGTATGTGGAAATACTTTACGTGCCAAATTTAATGAACAGCTATGGTGACAAATGTAAATGCCCGTGAAACGTCCTGCATTCTGTCTGTCCTCACAGTGCTGCCAACCACTCCACATTGGCGGTGGCCATCGTTGGTGGGCTCTTGATTGCTGTCATCGTGTCATTGGTTATCTTTGTGTTGCTACGGCGACGACAAATCAGGAGGAAGAGGACCCTGCGCCGCCTGCTGCAAGAGAGAGAGGTGGGAGAGGGAGCGCTCATTTCATTAATAAAAACTGTGAAATATACTCAGTAACAACTTTTCTTCTCATAATGGAGACGAGTTTTGTTGACTAAATTTGACTGAAACTCACATGGACTTTTGATGAGAGGACTGAAGATGAAAATGGCTACCAAAATCAAAACTATACAGGACACAAAAATACTTAAATCCTGTATACATGTGATGTTATTTGGGATTCAAATGAAGTATTTAACGTGTGTGTGCTGTAGCTGGTGGAGCCGTTGACTCCAAGCGGTGAAGCTCCTAACCAGGCGCTGCTGAGGATCCTGAAGGAGACGGAGTTTAAGAAAATCAGGGTGCTCGGCTCCGGAGCCTTTGGGACGGTCTTCAAGGTGAGAGGTTTAGATTCTCCACGTTCGCGGCTGTAGGGATGGAACTCACTGTCAGGCCACTTTGTTTCAGAATGAAATGTCTCAACAACAGCTGGATTGATTGCCATGATTTTGTACATTCACGCTCCCCTGAATCTTACCCACTACTGACTTATCCTCTGAGTTTCCATGTAGCACCATCATCAGGTCGACATTTTAAATTAGTCAATGCTTTGATTATCACCTGCAAAACCTGCAAAAATAAAGACACTAAACTAAAACAACTAAAAGTTGGACTGCAGCATGTTAAAGTTGTCATTGTGCGCTTGTTAGCTTGCTGATGTTAGCATTTAACTCAAAGCACCGGAGCGTTTAAGTACAGCTTCACACAGCTTCCACGACTGAAACTGACAGATTGTCAGTTCTCTGTTTCATCCCATTTCACTTCCCTTTGTGTCAGATCAGACACCGATAAGTGTATAACTTCTAATCTTATTATCATTTAGGTTGTCGGGTTTTATTTTTAACACATTTAAAGTTTGTATCCCCGCTGCTGTTACTGTATTGAATATAATGAATGTTATTAGGGTCTGTGGATCCCTGAAGGAGAGAACGTGAGAATCCCTGTGGCCATCAAAGTCCTCCGAGAGGCCACATCTCCCAAAGCCAACAAAGAAATCCTCGATGTAAGACTTCTTCTTCTTCTGTGATTCCTCTCTTTCATCTCCTCGTTCCTTCCAGAGTCATTAGAACAAATCTGACTGGGGGCCGACGGGGTACCCGGCGGGGCCACTAAGTGCTTCTTCTTCTTATTTCATTTTTCTCCTCCCACAGAGTCACGTCATTGCTGATTTTCCGTGACCAGTATTTATGCATTGAAGTATTTTTTTCTCTAGAATTACGAAGTGATGCTCTCAGACAACTCAGTCTTTGTCTTTCATTTTGGACATAGAACAGTTTGATTTTGATCTGGCGCTGAGATACATGGAAGTCTCCCTGCCTTCCACATGTGAGAAACTAGTAATTTGAGGGCCTAAATAATTAATGAGTGTGAGCACAATAAGTCATTTAAGGGTGGAAATCACTAAATGAATGCACAAAGTAAGAATGTTGAAGAACAATTCGCTGAAAGTCGTCTCTACCAGGCTGTGTACAGTCAGGCTTTCCTCATCCTGCAGTTATTCTCGGGATGTTCGTTGGTGACTGCAGACTTTGTGGCCTTTTTTAAATGGTACTGAGTTGGTATTTGTGTGTGAGTGTAGGAGGCCTATGTGATGGCCAGCGTGGATCACCCTCACGTGTGTCGTCTGCTGGGGATCTGCCTGACGTCGTCGGTACAGCTGGTGACTCAGCTGATGCAGTATGGCTGTTTGCTGGACTACGTCCGACACCACAGGGACCACGTCGGGGCTCAGTGGCTGCTGAACTGGTGTGTCCAGATCGCCAAGGTGAGCCCACATAAACTGTGTCTGTCACTGTGAATAAATCATTGATGCAGATCTTCCACAAACCAGCAACCCCGCGTTCATGAGCTCACGTCTCAGTTTATATTGGTTGAAGAAGAAGAAAATCTCTGCCTGAGGCATCAGCCCCGTCTGAGCTCGCTCTAAGCCTGCAGAGGCCTATTAGCTTGAACTCAGCAGGAAACAGTGTCGGTGTGTTGTAGTGGTGTTAATCTATGAGGCAACTGTTTTAAGTCTCATTTGGATCTTAAAGTGCTGGGAAAATCACAGACAACAAGGTCATGAGCTCAGTGTAAAGTCTGCATGTTGTTCTGCAGCATTAAGCTGCTGGTTTACTCCATCGGAGCCGCTTGTCAGACAGTCGAAGAGCTTCAGGAGCCCGGGAAACAAAAGAAGTTCATTTCTACAGCAAAGCATGTAAATGAGGTAAAATAATACATGAAATAAATCAGCCGGTTTTAAAAGGTGTGACTTTATCTGACGTTTAAAAGAAAATAGAGAAGCAGCGACACAGGCTCGACGGTTTAGAGGACATGACCACGAATCCACAGTGAAAATCTTGATCAGAACTGTGAGAGGAGCGTCTTTCTGCTAACCTCAGTGTTTGTCTTTGCACGTACGGAGCTGTGAAGTCAGACGTGTCCTCGGGCCACCGTCGATCAATCATGTGACTGACATCACATGTTAGCATCTATCAGATTAGCAGAAACATTTCTTTAATTCTTCCATTTTCAGACTGATCTGAAAAACTCAGAGATTCACTTTAAAGCAGCCAGTTCACAGACTGACGGAGCTCCCTGTGGTCCGTCCGTCCGTCTGTCTGCAGGGTATGAACTACCTGGAGGAGCGTCACCTGGTGCATCGAGACCTGGCAGCGAGGAACGTCCTGGTGAAAACTCCTAACCACGTCAAGATCACCGACTTCGGCCTGGCCAAGCTGCTGACGGCTGACGAGAAGGAATACCACGCTGACGGGGGAAAGGTGTGTTTGTTATTGTGAATCTGACTCCTGAGCTCCATAACTCCTCCTGGAGAGGAACTGTGGCCAGAACATTTCCCACTAATGCTGAGAAGACATAGCAGGAAATACTGGTTTTATGTCCAGATACATAATGAATGGATACAGGCTTTTGAGTTGCTGGATGGTGGACTTTTTCCTTTCTTGGTGGAGCTACAGGTCTAGCACTCCCCCGCTGCTTCCAGTCGCTGTGCTAAGCTAGGCTAAAGTCAATTTATGTTTGCCCCTCTCTGCACTCTGTAGGTCCCCATCAAGTGGATGGCCCTGGAGTCGATCCTCCAGTGGACGTACACACATCAGAGTGACGTCTGGAGCTACGGTGAGTCAAACCCCCCCCCCACCCCGATCACACTTGTCTTATTTTGAACTTTCGTTGATGCGACTTCACCAACCAGTCAGTCGGTTTCAGCAGTGAATGGTCTGTGGTCTGCAGGAGTCACGGTGTGGGAGCTGATGACGTTTGGCTCCAAACCGTACGATGGCATCCCGGCCAGCGAGATCGCTTCGGTGCTGGAGAGAGGAGACCGGCTTCCCCAGCCCCCCATCTGCACCATAGACGTCTACATGATCATGGTCAAATGTAAGAGCCGAGCACACGACACAACAAGAAACAAGACACTCACACACCTGGACACTGACACACACCTGGACACCGACAGACACCTGGACACTGACACACACCTGGACACTGACACACACCTGGACAAAAAGACACACCTGGACACTAACACACACCCTGACACTAACACACACCTGGACACTGACACACACCCTGACACTAACACACACCTGGACACTGACACACACCTGGACACTAACACACACCTGGACACTGACAGACACCTGGACACTGACACACACCTGGACACTGACAGACACCTGGACACTGACACACACCTGGACACTGACACACACCTGGACACTAACACACACCTGGACACTGACAGACACCTGGTAGTCCAGCTGAGGAAATATTTCCTCTCTCTCTCTCCAGGTTGGATGATCGACCCGTCCAGTCGTCCCGGGTTTAGAGAGCTGATAGCTGAGTTCTCAAAAATGGCCAGAGATCCGTCCAGATACCTGGTCATACAGGTACACTGAGTGTGTGTGAGAGCGAGCGACGTCTTCAGCTCGGGAACATTATGGTTGATTAGAGCTTTGCTCCTACTTTGGTAGTTTAGTCCATCACTTCCATCACTGTTCCAAGTGAACAGCTGAGGCCTGAGAACGCTGTGACGTCCTGAGGTCAGGACGGTTTTGCTGAGTCATGATTTGTTGTGACTTGTTAACAGCAGGTGGAGCCTTTTGGTTTTCAGTTTTCAGGTCAACCTTGAGCTTGTTGGTCAAAACGATCAGATTTTAGTGTTGGTGATTAACCCAGCAGTATTAAAAGCAGTCATAAAACAGTCCTGAATCCAGTATTGGTGCTGATCCTGATCTGATCTGATCTCTGGCAGGGTGACCTTCCCAGTCCGACAGACAGCAGGTTTTACTCTCGCCTGCTGAGCTCAGACGACATGGAGGACGTGGTTGATGCCGATGAATACCTGCTGCCTTATAAAGGACTGGGTAACCATGACAACCGTCCCTGCAACGCCACGGTACACACACTGCTCCCTCACCTTCAGCTCTGAGTCACCTGAGTCAGGAAGCCTTTAAACCTGCGGAAGCTGATGTGTTTTGGCCTCATGTTGTTTCTCTGTGCGTGTCTCAGTTTTCAGTTTAAAACATATTTGTGTTGCTGAAGCAAGAGATCAGAAATCGTGGCTAAAAGGAAAAGAAACAATAAATGAAAACTGAAGGCACGAGAAGTAAACAATGACCATTGAAGCGACTCAACATACATCTTACGTACCTTTTCTTTGTGTGTTATTTCCAGGTAAAACTTTCAGTCTGTAAATGAATTTTACCGTCTTTTGTTTGATCTCAGAATGGTCGTCCAGTCAGAGAGAACAGCATCGCTCTGCGTTACATCACTGATCCAACTCACAGCTCACTGGATAAAGAAGACTTCAGCGGCCACGGTACACACCAGTGGGGATTATTAACAGGATGAGTAGAGAAATCAGAGTAAATGAACACATGAATCATCTTCAGTTTGTCTCTCTTTCAGAGTACATGAACCAGAGTTTGAGTGAAACCAGCCAGAGCAGCAGGATGTCGGAGGTTTTGAATCCCAACTACGAGGACCTGAGCCTGGGCTGGGGTGCTACCTCGCTCCCCTCCCCGCTGGAGGATCTAAAGCCTTTCCCCAAAGTTTCTGAGGGACCAGAATACCTGAACACCCTCCAAAGCTCGCTCCCCCTGGCCACCAGCGACAGCCTGGACAACCCGGACTACCAGGCCAACTTCCTGCCGCAGGCCACGCCGTCCACCGGCGATGCCACCGCTTTAACGGGGAACGGTCTGTTCCTCCCGGCAGCAGAGAACCTGGAGTATCTGGGTCTGGGTGCTGCACTGCACGCTCCCGTCCGCTAGGGGGCAGCAGCATTCAGTCACTTCAGATGTTGATGTAGGCCACAAACACTATTTAATTTAACTGTTTTTGTTGTATGTTCGTCTTCTGCTACACTGGAACACAGCTCAGACAGACGTTACTGAGGAAGAGGAGCACCAGACTGTTTTCCAAGGATTCAAACTCACAAACCGGATGTTTCCTTGAACTTTGTAGTGGTTTTATGAACTTGTTTGATGTCTCACGATGAAAACAGGCAGACGTTTCTCAACGCAAACACTCCGTTTCACCACAGCAGTGACTTCAGCTGATCCGTCCTTCTGGGAGCGACGCTGCAGGATGATCCAGACGCCAGCAGCTTGATGGATACATGGACAAATTCTTCAAGACACAAAAACACATTGATCTCTACCTCATTTTTCATTTTTTCTTCCACTTCATCTTTCCTCTGCAACCCTCCCTCGTCAGCGTTTGCATGAATGAGTTCCTCAACTCTAAAAGCTGGAGACAAAACTGGGACTTAAACACTGAGACATTTAAAAATGTGCAGAAGGAAATTGGATTCGCCAAAGAAAAACTGGAGATGTTTGATCGGTATTTTGTCATGCAGTCTTGATAATAAAAGCCGTGAGGGGACGGTAAAAACCGAGATGGATCACTGCTCCAGCAGTGGCGCCCCCAGCTGGTGGAGTGATGACTGTAGCTCATATCAAAGGCACTTCAATCCATTTAGCTTTATGGGCGATATATAAACATTTAATAATTGGTTTCTCACACTATAATGTAGTGACAGATATAAGACCTTTCTAAGTGTTTATTAATACTCTGTACTTGTCAACAGCTGAAACGTCTCCTGTAATGGATGTTGTATATTATTAGATCTGTCTCTGACTGCGTTCATGATGTGGTGATGCAGCACCTCCACCTCCGTCCACAGGAGGAGGTCCAGCTGTGAACACACTCAGAAACACTCTAACAGCTACTTCACAGCCTGTTATAAACCATCATTACGTGTTATTGTGCTGCTTGTAAATGCTAAATAGGAGAAATGAAAGTGTTGCCATTTATGCTTTATTCAGGTTCAGTGCGAAACGTTTTGTGCTATCTAACATATCACTCGTCCCTGCTGTCTCTCCAAAACCAGGTCTTATCAACAGGCAGAGGCTTAAATCTTAAACTGAAAGGAGCCGTCGTGCTCACAGAGGAGGACAGCGACGTTGGACTCTTCGGCTCCACGTGAAGACTTCTTGAAACTTTTCTTTTCACTTTGAAAATTTCTGCTCAGTTTGTGGTTTGTTTCCATCCACAGACTCGGATGGACGGTTTGTGTTGAATGAATAATCTGCCTGTTTTTATGGTAAATTCACATTTGAGAACAGGTGACGTTTGTGAAGTCGGTAAAACCTTCCGTCATCGTCTGACTGGAAACACGCGACTTCAGTTTCGACTTCTCGTTTCACATGTGAAGCAGCTGTGATGAATTGTGTAAAAAGTGTTTTATTCTGCCTGAAGATTGAGCCAAACTCTCTGAATGATCACTGCTTCTTACTGTGTGTCACTGCTGTCAGTGGAGATGATGATGATTCTTCAGGTCCTGGAGGACATTCGTCGTTCAGGTGGAGGACGAGGGAGTCTCCGCTCTGATGAAGACTTTCTGTATGTTGAAACGTCTTATAAAAGCTTTGTAAGTGTTTCCTCCACATCCTGTGTTCATATTGAGTTTTTAAACATGTTGTTATGACACAAAAGGTGAATTTTTCTCATGGCTTTGTTGATACTGACAAATGTTTGGGGATACTGGATGAAAACCATGTGATCAGCACTGGAGTCTGACCAAAGTCTGAGCAAGAAGAATCCAAAGAAGCATGCAGCATTCGTCCAGTCAGTTCTGTGGATGAAGAAAGGCTCCAAATGTGACGGAACAGAAAACTCTGGAGACCAACAGCAGGTGGAGCTGATCCTCCAGCCGCTGCCATCAAACCACCACAGAAGAAGAGACGTCATTGAAGAGCTGCAGTCAAAGGTCAAGTGATGGAAACATGATGGAGTTCAGACATTTCTGTCAGCTTCATGTATCAGAGATGTTCACAAGTCTTTTTTTTTGCAAGTCCAAGTCAAGTCTCAAGTCTTTGGTCACGAGTCCAAGTCAAGTCTCAAGTCTCCAAAAAATAAATGTCTCATGTCTCTTCTTGTTTTAATGAGCCTTCTATCATCTGCTGCTATTCGGTCTACTAAGAATACTGCACAGCTAAATCTGAGAAATTCAAAGCATCTACTGTATTATCATCCCTCCTTTATCTATTAGCATAAAGTATCAGTGCTGATTAGTTGTTTGTTATATGATCTCTTTAAACAGGGTTCTGCAGTGCAATATGAAGAGAACACACACTGAATGATGTCCTTTAAAGCAGACTGTATTCCTCCATCATCAACATACAGGTACATCATATCTGCCCCCTGTTGTGCATAAGAAGAACAAAAATAATGAAAATGTTCCCGCTCACCCAGTCAGAGGCATCGTAGGCACTGAAGGAACGGAGATGAATAATGTTACTCAATAAACGTCACGTTAACGTCGCTCCATGCAAATAAGTGTGACATCAAACTAACATTCACTGTTCAAATATTCAGTCACAAAGCTGGTAGCACGCTAAGCTAAACACAGCTGGTGCTGAGCTGAACATGTTTGCTAACCGTGCTAATGTGACTGATCAGGTGAGTTTTCAGGTGTCTGATAAAGTTTGATGTGGTTGATCAGCGTCCTTCATCTTCGTACCGCAGACTCTGCAGTCAGCGCTTCTGTTGTTGGTGCCGTGTGTCACCTGAGGTACTGATACCATGGTTACCGTGTCAAAAAGGAGGGAACGACATTAAGCTCGTCCGACGTTTCAGAGTTTCCCCAAAGTTAATACGCCAAAAAGAAAAGAAAAGAAAAGGAAAGAAAACATAATGATTGTTCACGAGTCCCAAAACACGAGTAGAGTCCGAGTCGCAAACTCGAGTTCCCGTCTGTCATGTATTCATGTGAGGAAGGTCACAGCCTCCTCCTCATCACTCTTCATCGAAGATGAAGATGAGTCCGACAGCTCTGATCTTTCCAGATGATAAAACGATTTGTGAGTCATGATTTCATGAAATAATCATAAACGAGCAGCACTTCACGCTGAGTAGGTCCTGATGCTGCCATGATTGAATCACGTTGAATTTCTGTGGACGGTTCGTTTTTCAGGCTTTGAGCTTCAGTTGTAGTTAAATGTGAAAGCAGTTGTGAAGCCACAGTTGGATAAGTGTTTGTTGTTCGCAGGGTGCAGCTAACATGCTAACATGCTAACCACCGTTTACCTGGAAAAACGTTAAAGTAGTCGTGCTTCTGTTTTGTGTCGGCGGTTAAAGTGAAGTGATGCGTTCAGTAAACTTTTCTTTGAATCTTTATTACTCAGCTCAGACTGAACAACTAAGCTTTAATATGATTGAACAGTGAAACATCAGCTTGTTTTAATCAGTCAAAACCCCAGACGATTAAAACAAAACTGGTAACTGCGTGTAGAGATCACTTTAACTTCATTGTTCCAAAGGAAAAAACACCTGAAGGAACCTCAACACAACACGTCTGTGTACTTCAGGAAACGGAAATCTCTTCTAACTCTGAGGTTATTAAAATCATGAAGCGCTAGTTTTAAATGAACTTTAACTTATTTCAGGTCCAGTTCGATCGTGTTTAATCAAGTTTAACTCTGATGAACCTGCAGAAGTCAGAGAAAGAGTTCACGTCAGCGGTTCAAAGCACTCTGAAGGAAAACAGAGGAAACGCTGACACCTGCTGGCAGGAAGCAGCTCCTGCTGCCGTTTCTGAGGAAAACGCTCCACAGGTGGACTTTGTGCGTCTGTGCTGATGGTGCAGGGTGAAGCAGCAGGGCCACACATAAAACTGTAACTCAGTGATGCTGAAGGATTTATGATGATCGGTGTTCACTGATCCGCTGATGTGCTGGTTTGACTTTGAAACTATTTGAGACATGGTGTTTTTAGAAAGGTTGGCTTGTTTCCTGGTTAACACTCTTTTTTTATCACCGAACGGTTTTATAATGTTTCGTCTCTGAAGCTGAATTCTGCTGCTTCTGGGTTACAACAGACTGAGTGAGCAACAGTTAGAAACTCATTCACCTGAATTCTGCAAATAAAACCTGATTCCAGCAAAGTTTTACTCAGCTGTCTTTTAATATGAAATACAGTAAATCTTCAGATCAGGATGATTTTCATGGCTGTACGTCGAATCAGTTAATAAATGTGATGAAACTAAAGGGAATACAATCAATCTATTGTGAATCAGTTCTGATTTTTTTACACATTAATACCCATCCCAAATCATTTTTTACATAAGATACACATTGAAATATCATGACGACACAACGTGAAGAAACTGAAGTGAAGCCTTGAATCCAGAGTTTGTTCAGCTTTTATCTGCTTCTTTGTTTGTTACAAGCAAATCTGTTAGGATATGAGAAAAGGCTGGAAGTGGTGGTAATAAGCAGAACTTCAGAGAGGCCACTTTATACAAGTAATATCTACCTGCACTGCTACTTAGAAATATGTGGAAATGAACTGAAACACTCAGAGCTGCAACAGGAAGCAAACCAGAGGAAACCAGTTTAAAGTGTTCATCTACACTCATGTTGTCACAAACAGAAGTAATCTAACCGCCCAATGTGTCTCAGTGGTATAAGGAAATTTTCAGAGTTTTCCCTATGGAGAGACTAAGTGCTGAGTTAAAGGGAAATGATGACATTTTTCTGGAAATATGGCAGCCTCTGATGGATTCCTTGCCTAAAGATCTATGTGAAACTATCCACAGGGGTAAGGGCACACTGGATTAGTTGACCCCAGGTTAAGTCAAAAAGCACCAAGATATGTTATTTAACGTGCAAAGGTGTATATAATTTGATTTGATACTACTGTTGTCTTTTCTCTGTTTGTTTATGGATTGAGGTTTAGCCCCCCCCCCCCTTCTTTTCATCGATCTTATTTTTATGTATTTTATCTCCCCCCAGCTCAGACCAACATTCTTCAATATATTCAATATATTCCACATATTTTCATGTATCATTGTATTGTACATTTTGGAAATAAAATAAAATCTGATTATTAAAAAACAAAACAACAAAACAAAAAAACAAAAACAGAAGTAACCTGTTGAGGCACTTTGAGTTCAGAATATCCAAAAGATTACAGATGAAAATAAAAGAAAGTCAAAGTCCAGGTCCAGGTTGAAGGTTCAGGTCCAGGCTCCAGGTGGAGGAGGTGTGTGAGTGAGGAGCAGAAGGAGTGGAGGAGTCTCAGTGTGTGTGCACAGACTGTGTAGAAGGACAGAGCAGCAGCAGAGCAGTCCACATACACTGATGATGCTCTGTCACATCCACAGGAACACACAGGGAGGATGCTGGACTTGACATTGTGTCTGACAGTGGAGCTGATCTCAGAGCAGTTCACACTGCAGCACTGACAGTCATCTCCACTTGTTGGGATTCCTCTGTCAGTCACTGCTGGATGAAGCTCTCCTCTCCACTCGACCTCCCAGTAACACGGCCCAGTCAGAGCCTCTCCACACACAAGCTGCTGCTGCTGCTGCTTCAACCTCTCTGGATCATCAGGACACAGCTGCTCGGCTCTCGGCCAATCACCTTTCTGATCGTTAACACTGTAAGTGAGACCACTTCCATCTGATGAGAGAAGAAGACAGACAACAGACGTCATCAGTCAGAGTTCACAGAGACTCCTTCATCAGCTGGCAGTCAGTGATGCAGCACATCCAGTATAAAGAGCAGCAGGGACTTCAGTCCTGTTCAGACCACAAGTGCAGCGGCTGTGTAGCGTAGCCAGCTTCCTCTCAGCTCTCATGTTAACGTGTTGGAGTGAACACACTGAGCTGGAAGCTCACACACCTGCAGAGACTTTGGCCATCAAGTCTGTTTACTCTGCAGATTTCACTCAAGTCCACAGTGGAAATAAAGGGCTGACTGTCCCTGAATGCATCATCACCACACAAACACAGATATTCACTGTATTGAAGGATTTACTGCTGTTAAGGTTTTATTGTATGTGAAATATTACAGGACAAATACGTAAATATGGAGTCGCTTCTAAAAAATATGTGGACAAAATAAATGACAATACTGGATCTGTGCTTTGATACTAACTGTGTTTAGTACAACACTGCTGAGACCAGCATGGACTGACTCCAACCCTCTACTGACCTCAGAGACTTCAGTCTACAGTCTGGACTCTCCACCAGATCACACAGAGGCTTCACTGCTGAATCCTCCATGTCATAGTTGTGACTCAGGTCCAGCTCTGTCAGATGGGAGGGGTTGGACTTCAGAGCTGAGACCAGAGAAGCACAGCTGATCTCTGACAACCTGCAGTGACTCAACCTGAATAAAGAATAAATGATGAAGATTAAAATCCATTTCTAATCCAATCAGATGTGTTCAGCTTGTAAATGTGGAGCTCAACATTACTCTGTCCTCATCAATGAGCTTCTCCCTAAAATGAGCAGAGTGACTTTGTCATTGTGTTATTGTGGATCATCATAATGTCAGTGTGTGCCTGTGTGTATGTGTGTGTGTGTGTGTGTGTGTGTGTGTGTGTGTGTGTGTGTGTGTGTTGTGAAGGATCAATATCAATCATCAGTCATTATTTGTGAAAACACACTGAAATCAACACAAACCAAAGAAATATTTCTGCTTCATCAAGTAAACTTGATCCATTTCAAACAAATATGACTTCAGAGGATCTTCTGTATCCAGATGTGACCATTTACCAAAAATCACAAACATTCATTGACTTCAACAACTAACAGTGGACATTTTCTACACTTTCTTTAACAAGCACAAATCTTTGTGACTGCAGACTAAATTTACTTCAACAAACATGAAAACATGAACAAAAGCTAATTTACAACTTGACTGATGTTATGGAAAAACACAAATTAGCTTCACTTGTTAAAAAGACATGTGAGATTTACAACAGTAACAGAGAGTCAGTGAACTCACCCCAGAGTCTTCAGTCTACAGTTTGGACTCTCCAGTACAGCAGACAGCAGCTTCACTGCTGAATCCTGCAGCTCAATGTTGAAGCTCAGGTCCAGCTCTGTCAGATGGGAGGGGTTGGACTTCAGAGCTGAGGCCAGAGAAGCACAGCTGATCTCTGACAAACTGCAGCATCTCAACCTGAATAAAGAATAAATGATGAAGATTAAAATCCATTTCTAATCCAATCAGATGTGTTCAGGTTGTAAATGTGGAGCTCAACATTACTCTGTCCTCATCAATGAGCTTCTCCCTAAAATGAGCAGAGTGAATTTGTCATTGTGTTATTGTGGATCATCATAATGTCAGCCTTCTACAGACATCATCCAAATGTCAGCACAACATTCATACACCTATTCATGTCAACACACATCGATAACATGCTGCTGATCTCAGTCAAGTCTGAAAATACAGCAGTTTTGAAGGATCAATATCAATCATCAGTCATTATTTGTGAAAACACACTGAAATCAACACAAACCAAAGAAATATTTCTGCTTCATCAAGTAAACTTGATCCATTTCAAACAAATATGACTTCAGAGGATCTTCTGTATCCAGATCTGACCATTTACCAAAAATCACAAACATTCATGATTTCCACTTCCGGCGCCGTCGTGAGTAGCAGCCCTTCCAGCAGCTCTGTGTGTTGTGTGCTATTTCGTACTTTTTTGTACTTTAGAGCTTTCAGTGCTCTTTTTTTGGTCACTGATTAACCTCTATCCTATGGATCTGGAGTTTAACAAGCCTAAACTCGTTTATTCAAGGAACCAACTGCTCACTCTGCAAACAAAGTCCCATGCCAGTGTGGTTCCCCAGTTACCTGACCAGGTGAGGAGGCCATATCAAGGCTGCAGAGCCGGCACTAAGCTAAAGGCTAAGCGGATAGCGAGACAGTGGAGATACAAGCCTTCAGTACCTTCGGTTATGGGGGACTGCAGGTTTGACACTGTGGTTTGCAGCACAGGAGCACCACAGGGGGACCGTGCTCTCTCCAGTCCTGTTCACCCTGTACACATTGGACTTCCAATACAACTCAGAGTCCTGCCACGTACAAAAGTTCGCAGATGATACTGCTATCGTGGGCTGTATCAGGAGTGGACAGGAGGAGGAGTACAGGTGCAACATGGTGCAACTCCAACCACCTGCACCTCAACACCACCAAGACCAGGGAGATGGTGGTGGACTTCAGGAGGCCCAAGCCTCATCTGGAGCCTGTGACTATCAAAGGGGACTGTGTGGAGATTGTACGGACCTACAAATACCTGGGAGTGCAGCTGGATGATAAAATGGACTGGACGGCCAACACAGATGCTCTGTGCAGGAGAGGACAGAGCTGACTGTACTTCCTCAGAAGGCTGGCGTCCTTTAACATCTGCAAAAAGATGCTGTAGATGTTCTACCAGACTGTGGTAGCAAGTGCCCTCTTCTACGCAGCAGTGTGCTGGGGAGGCAGCATCAAAAAGAGGGATCCTACACGTTTGGACAAACTGGTGAGGAAGGCAGGCTCTGTTGTTGGCACAGAGCTGGACAGCCTGACATCTGTGGCAGAGCGACTATCTATCATTGACTTCAACAACTAACAGTGGACATTTTCTACACTTTCTTTAACGAGCACAAATCTTTGTGACTGCAGACTAAATTCACTTCAACAAACATGAAAACATGAACAAAAGCTAATTTACAACTTTACTGATGTTATGGAAAAACACAAATTAGCTTCACTTGTTAAAAACACATGTGAGATTTACAACAGTAACAGAGAGTCAGTGAACTCACCTCAGAGTCTCCAGTCTACAGTCTGGACTCTCCAGTCCAGCAGACAGCAGCTTCACTCCTGAATCCTGCAGCTCGTTGTTGCTCAGGTCCAGCTCTGTCAGATGGGAGGGGTTGGACTTCAGAGCTGAGGCCAGAGAAGCACAGCTGATCTCTGACAAACTGCAGGAACTCAACCTGAATAAAGAATAAATGATGTCACTTCAGAAGAAAATGTTCCTGCTTGAAATCATTCAGTGGTTAATACAAAGTTCAAGTTTAGACAATGGAAACTCCAAACACCTGAACCCAACAGGATGCAGCTTCAAAACGCTCAAATCTCATTAATATTAATGACAACGTGCTGCTACTTCAATAAAGACGGAGTGACTCCACCTCTTAAACTCTGCCAGCTCCACCAGTGGCTCCATCTATACAAACTCATGTTGTGCAGCCAAAGACAAATAAAAACCCACAGAAACTGATTGAAGACTCCACTCAACATCCCAAAGTGTCCACAGAGGACAAATACATCAGGATGAAGTTTGAGGAAATGTCAACAAAACACATGGACAATATTTGTGTTTGGAACAGTGGAGTCATAAAATCAAAGCATCTTCACTTTCAACTGTTCAGTCAGTATAAGCATCATACAGCTTCAGAAAAGTGTTGGAAAAGAAAAAGACTGAATATATTTGTTATTGTCTGACTGTGGAAACACAGATTATTATTTGATTCATTGGATTTTAGTATTTTAATTATCATTTATTGTGATGTCTCCTTATCTGCTCTGCCTGGTGTTCCTGCTCGTGGTGTTTCTCCTCCTCCCCATTTCAGGAAGCAAACAGGAAGCAGAGTGACTGTCGTCAGGTAGATGCAGTTCACCTGGCTTTGGGCTGGGCCACCCTTCAAAAGCTGGCTGCTCAGTGTCTCTCTCTCCCAGCAGCAGAAGCATCCTTCTTTATTCAGTTTGCTGATTTCGTCAGACGCCTTGTTTTGATTGTTATATAAATCAGTTACTTTAATAAAGTACTTTTGTTTCAAGTGACTGGAGTCATTTGTGATCTCCTCTTTTGTCTGAACCACCACTCAGTTCATGTTAAAAATAACACGATGGAGAATATCAGATGAAATCAAGAATTATCCAGTGTCCATGTTTCTTGTTATGTTCAGGTTTTAAATGTGGAGCTCAACATTGCTCTGCAACAGTCGATGGACTAAACCACCGAAGAAGAAAACAGACTTCAGCATGAAGATACTCAGTGTGGATCAGAATAATATCAGCCTCATGTCTGCAGGTTACTGTCAACACAACTTTGACATCATATTAATCTCAGAACAGAAGTAAAAATGGTGTCTGACCTCAGAGTCTTCAGTCTACAATCTGGACTCTCCAGTACAGCAGACAGCAGCTTCACTCCTGAATCTTGCAGGTCATAGTTGTAGCTCAGGTCCAGCTCTGTCAGATGGGAGGGGTTGGACTTCAGAGCTGAGGCCAGAGAAGCACAGCTGATCTCTGACAAACTGCAGTAACTCAACCTGAATAAAGAATAAATGATGAAGATTAAAATGCATTTCTAATCCAATCAGATGTGTTCAGGTTGTAAATGTGGAGCTCAACATTACTCTGTCCTCATCAATGAGCTTCTCCCTAAAATGAGCAGAGTGACTTTGTCATTGTGTTATTGTGGATCATCATAATGTCAGCCTTCTACAGACATCATCCAAATGTCAGCACAACATTCATACACCTATTCATGTCAACACACATCGATAACATGCTGCTGATCTCAGTCAAGTCTGGAATTACAGCACAACAAATATATTGATCCTTTAAACAGCTGCATCTGGAAATATGCTTTCATCTGTGTGTGTGTGTGTGTGTGTGTGTGTGTGTGTGTGTGTGTGTGTGTGTGTTGTGAAGGATCAATATCAATCATCAGTCATTATTTGTGAAAACACACTGAAATCAACACAAACCAAAGAAATATTTCTGCTTCATCAAGTAAACTTGATCCATTTCAAACAAATATGACTTCAGAGGATCTTCTGTATCCAGATCTGACCATTTACCAAAAATCACAAACATTCATTGACTTCAACAACTAACAGTGGACATTTTCTACACTTTCTTTAACAAGCACAAATCTTTGTGACTGCAGACTAAATTTACTTCAACAAACATGAAAACATGAACAAAAGCTAATTTACAACTTTACTGATGTTATGGAAAAACACAAATTAGCTTCACTTGTTAAAAAGACATGTGAGATTTACAACAGTAACAGAGAGTCAGTGAACTCACCTCAGAGTCTCCAGTCTACAGTCTGGACTCTCCAGTCCAGCAGACAGCAGCTTCACTGCTGAGTCCTGCAGACTGTTGTAGCTCAGGTCCAGCTCTGTCAGATGGGAGGGGTTGGACTTCAGAGCTGAGGCCAGAGAAGCACAGCTGACCTCTGACAACCTGCAGGAACTCAACCTGAATAAAGAATAAATGATGTCACTTCAGAAGAAAATGTTCCTGCTTGAAATCATTCAATGGTTAATAATCTGTTCAGAGCTGAAGAAGCTTCACAAAGTTCAAGTTTAGACAATGGAAACTTCAAACACCTGAACCCAACAGGATGCAGCTTCAAAACGCTCAAATCTCATTAATATTAATGACAAGTTGCTGCTACTTCAATAAAGACGGAGTGACTCCACCTCTTAAACTCTGCCAGCTCCACCAGTGGTTCCATTAAAATTTTGAAGCGAATAAGTTGCTGGATCACAATGAACCAGCAGGACAACCTGTCACAACCCAAGTTCCACAAGCCTAAAGTCCCCCATTCATTCCACAAGCATCCTCAGTCACAAACTAAGCCCCCCATGCTTTAAGTCACCCATTCATTCTCCAACCTTTACCAGTTTCAAGTCAAGGTCCCAGCCCCCAAGGTCTGCAACAGGTATCTCAAGCCCCACCAATTTCAATATCCATACCTCAAGTGCAGAACAGCTCTGATTTGGTCAACGTGCTCGTTGGAGCTATAAGTGCCAACCGTCTCCCAACACCAGAGCCTGTGTTATCCACTGGAGATCCTTTGAAGATCAAGGACTAGCGACTGTATCTCGAAGCATTAATAGATGGGAAAAACATTGCAAAGACTGAAAAGCTGTTCTACCTTCGAAAGTACTTAGGTGCAAACTGCTGCAAGGAAAGCAGTCGAATGATTCTTCCTACTAGTCACCAAAGCAGCATATGGCTCGGCTTGGCAACTGTTGGAAAAAGGCTTCGTTGACCCATTCACAATCGGGAAGTCCTTTAGAGACAAGCTGAATGCATGGCCAAAAATAAGCTCCAAAGATGGATGTGAGCTAAGAGAATTTGCACTTTCTCAAGAGTTGTGAGGCAGTGATGCCCCACATTAAAACATTGGAAGTTCTCAACGACTGCAACAAGAGTCAAAAAATTCTGCTGAAATTGCCCGTCTGGCTAGTGTCCAGATGGAATCGCAAAGTGATGGGAACCAGACAAGTAAACATTGAGTACCCACCATTGAGTACCCACCATTTAAAGAGTTTGTAAACTTCCTGTCAAGGGAAGCTGCTTTTGCTTGTGATCCCATGTCCTCAATACAAGCATTCAAGAGTGTGGAAAATGAGAAGCCAAAGCATCCACAAAATCAAACCATTCAAGCAAAGACACTGTCCACGAATAGAGCACAAAGCAGCAACCCATCATGTGTCTTCTGCAAAACAACAGGACATGTGCTCGCCAAGTGCAGAAAGTTTGTTGAAACAACAGTTCAAGATATTGTCAAGTTTGTGCAATCAGAGAAGCTTTGCTTTGGATGTTTAAAGACCGGTCATCACTCAAGGAAGTGTGATAATAGAGACACGTGTGAAAGGTGTCAGAAGCAACACCCAACATGTCTGCATGATGATAAGTTCAAAGAACATCAAAGATCAGCACCTTCAAAAGGAGATGACAATTCAAGAAACAAAGTGGACATCAAAGAAATAGCTGCAACAGCAACTACTAACAGGGTCATACAAGAAGGCTTAAGCACACAAACATCCTCAATTTTACCAGTCTGGGCCTCATCCACCCAACAGCCAGAACAAGAAGTCCTTGTCTACGCGCTCTTAGACACGCAGAGCGATACAACCTTTATCCTGGATGAAGTGGCCCAAGACCTCGACACAAACAAAGAGAACATCAGTCTGCAGCTATCCACAATGTCTCCAAGATCAACAGTCATACCATGTCAGAAACTAACAAATCTACAAGCAAGAGGATACAACTTGAAGAAAAGGATTCCGTTGCCACCATTTTTCACATGAGAGTTCATTCCAGCAGACAGGTCACACATTTCAACCTCTGAAACTGCTCAAAAATGGCCTCATTTGGAACAATTGGCAGACAAGATTCCACCACCACTGGACTGCGAAGTGGGCCTTTAGATATGCTATAACTGTCAACAAGCCCTTCTTTCAAGAGAGGTCCTGTCTGGAGAAGAGAACCAGCCATATGCCCAGCATACAGATCTTGGCTGGAGCATCGTTGGCTTCTTGATTCTAGGACGTGACTGCGGCAATGCAATAGGAGTCAGTCACTGAATCATAGTGCGACAATTGACACCTGCTCCACAGCCATGTCCAGAGCTAAAGAGAGAAGTACACTTCGTGTGCAGAACCCAAGTCAAAGAGATGAATTCGATACCCCGCCTCTCGCCCGTTGACAGCTGGGATAGACTCCAGCCCCCTGCAACCCCGAAAGGGATAGGCGGGTATAGAAGATGAATGAATGAATGAATAATCAAGGCTCTCGAAACTGATTTTACAGAGCACACTGCAGATGATAATCCAGTCTCGGAGGAGGATTACCTTAGGAAGACCTTCTCTTCTTGTCAAAGATTAAAGAAGGAATAACACAAAGGGAAGATGGACATTATGAACTCCCACTTCCTTTCAAGACAGACACACCCAATCATCCAGACAACAAACAGTGTGCAGTCCATAGACTAAATTCATTAGAGCAAGCCTAAGGAGAAATGAGCAATATTACAAGGACTATGTCCACTTTATGAATGACATAATTAGCCAGGGGGTTGCTGAGAAAGTTCCACAGCCTGAACCCAATAACCAACCAGCATGGTATATTCCACACCAAGGAGTCTACCACCAGCACAAGCCAGGGAAGATCCGTGTGGTTTTCGACTGTTCAGCACGTTTTCAAGAAACTTCTCTAAACGATCATGTCTTGACTGGACCAGACCTGACTAACACCTTAATTGGAGTATGTTGATTCAGAAACGGTCCAATAGCCATCATGTGTGATGTCTAGAGAATGTTTCACCAGTTTTATGTTGCAAGAGAAAACCAAGACTACCTAATGTCAAAGTCCAGCATAGCACTTACCTGTGCTGCAGCTCTTCAGCCATGCCCCATACCTGCCCATCTGCACACCTAGCCTATTAGGCTCATCAGGAGGGTATTTAAGCCACACTGTCATTCTTCCCGGATGTAAGATTGTCTTTGCGTCATGCCAGACTCTCCAGCGTTCTTTTCCAGACTGATCTCCGGTGTCCGACCTCGATTGTTCCTGAATACTCCTTCCATCCAAGCCCTGTGTCTGTGTGTGTGCAGATCTTACCGCCTCGGTTGTTTCAAAGAGCATGTTCCTCCTCCGAGAGTGGTTTCGACCATGCCGAAATCTGTCAGTGATTTCGATCCGCTCTCCTCACACTAACTCCGTCTGAGCAGGCTCTCTGCTCAGTACGGCACAGTGTTGCCCCAGTTGTCCGTTTCCCCATATTCCCCATAAATCGGCCGGCACTGCAATTGGTCCTCCACTAGCCCGTTACAACTTAAGATTCCTCTGGTGGGTTGGCGGCAACCTGCACTCCAAACCCATAGTGTACAGGATGAAAGTGCACCTGTTTGGGACAGCTTCATCACCAGGCTGCTCCAACTTTGGACTCAAACATCTGGTGTCACAGGGCCATGCAAGGTTCAGCGAAGAGTCAATCAAGTTCATCCAGAGAAGCTTTTATGTCGACAGTGGCTTAATGAGTGTAGGGTTAGCCGCTGAGGCGATACATCTAGTGGAAGAGTCAAGAGCCTTGTGCAGAGTGGGAAACCTTCGGATGCATAAGTTTGTGTCCAACGACAAGGAAGTAGTGGCTGCCATACCACCACAGGAACCTTACCAAACAAAGAATCTGAACATGGCTCTAGGAGAACTCTACATCAAGTGGGCACTTGGAGTTCAGTGGTGCATTGATGCAGATGAATTCTAATTCAGGATTATAGTTAAGGAAAATCCACTGACAAGGAGAGGAGTTCTCTTGACTGTTGCCTCTGTCGACAATCCATTAGGGTTTTTGGCCCCTTTCGTATTAGTAGGCAAGCAGGTCCTCAAGACACTATGTAGAGACAAGGTAACCTGGGATGAAGATCTCCCTGAGCACATTCTGCCACAGTGGAAGTCATGGCTTAGAGACTTGCCTCAATTGACAGCCCTAAAGATCCCAAGGAGCTACTTACCATCAAACTTTGGCAAAGTCATGAGGCACGAGCTTCACAGCTTTTCAGACGCAAGCTCTGATGGATATGGTGCATGCTCATATCTCCGAGCAGTAAGCGAGGCAGGACAAATCAGCTGCTCTCTTGTCGTTAGGAAGGCAAGAGTAGCCCCTACCAAACTGCCCACCATCCCCAAGACTTGAGTTGTTGTCAGCAGTAACTTCAGTTCGCAATGCAGATGTCATCAAAAGGGAGCTTGAGATCGAAAACCTGCACCAGTTGAATGCCTTCCTAGACAAGAACAATGTCCTCAGGGTGGGAGGACGGCTATCCCAGTCAGCTCTGCACCATGATGTAAAAAATCTTCCGATACTTCCGAAGAAACCTCATGTGTCCGCCCTACTTGTTAAACATCATCATGAGCGTGTACACCACCAAGGAAGAGGCTTGACCATTAACAAGTTGCACGCAAATGGAATATGGATCTTGGGATGCGGAAGTGCTGTTTTCTCTCACATTTACAAATGTGTAAAGTGCAGGAGATACAGAAGAACTATGGAAGTTCAGCAAATGGCAGATCTCCTGGAAGAGAGGACCAAAGCATCCCCTCCATTTACATACTGTGGCATTGATTGTTTTGGCCCCTTCATTGTAAAGGAAGGAAAAAAAGAAAGGATTTAAATGATGTGGACTGCTGTTTACCTGCTTATGCTCCAGAACAGTACATACAGAGACACTAGACAACTTGACAACAGCTGCATTCATGAACAATCGTGGCTATCAGAGGCCCTGTGCGCCAGTTAAGGTGTGATCAAGGGACAATGGGTGTTTTCTGAGCTACTCAAGGGAATGGATCAAGAACGTCAACGAGCAATCGGCTATGAAATTGTTTCAAACATCACAGCAGCTAGTCATATGGGCGGAGTTTGGGAATGCCAGATTCAAACAATTCAAAGGATTCTGATGGTCATGCTAGACAAGTCCGCAAGCAGACTCGACACCACAACTCTGAGAATGTTTCTTTATGAAACAATGGTTATAATCAACAGCAGGCCACTAAGTGTTGAACATCTGCATGACCCTACTGGTCCAGAACCCCTCACTCCAAACCACATACTGACCATGAAATCATCTGTTATTGTGCCACCTCCTGGACAGTTCTGAAAATCTTTATCCAAGCAAAAGGTGGAAAAAAGGGCAGTTCTTAGCCAATGAGTTTTGGCAAAGATGGAAGTGAGGATACCTGCTAAATATCCAACAAAGACAGAAATGGCAAAGAACGACACGAAACTCATAAGTAAACGACATCCCAGTGCAGACGGCATGGTACGAAAGCTGAAGCTTCAAGTCAGTGACACTACACTTGATAAGGGAAAGCTACTCACCAGATCAGTTCAGCTTGAAAGGCCCATTCACAAAGTGGTCACTTTACTTGAGGCCAGCTAAGTCACAAACATGAAGTAACATTTTTCAGTCTTCAAACATCCCACATTCAAGTTAATGAGCGATTTTGGTGAGAGTGTAAGTGCTCTTACATAAATCGTGTGTTCATGATACACTGATAAATAATTCATAAAAGTGAGGAATTTTCATGCAATAAATGTTAATGTAAGGTTAAATAACAATAATTTGATGAAAGGTTTAAATTGATGTATTAAAATCTGTTGTGTAAGAGGTAAAATAATATAAATTACTAAAAATGTTGTAAGCACATATGCTTTAGTTCATTGTTTTAACTGTACGTTCACTGTGGGACTGTATACAACACAAGGCGAACGTCTCATGAGGCCTTACCTGTTTTTCGTTAAAGTTAACGTCTGAAGCCTAAGCAGACGGTAAAGGGACGTTAAGGGACTTGTAAGACTCTAAAGGATTTTCATGGACTTCAAACCTCTCTTCATAACAAGCGGCCAACAAGGTATTTATTTAACTTGTAAATGTTCTTATTTCGAATATATTGTTCTCACAGCGTAAATGGCGTAAGTGTGATGGCATGAAGGAGTGGATGCAGCAGAGATGTGCCCAAGCAATAATCGCCATTTCAAAGAACCGACCTGTGTCTGTGTTGTTGTAGAGAGAGCTACACAGATTCTTATTTTATTAATTAAATTTAAGTATTTTTATTATCATTCATTGTGATGTCTCCTTATCTGCTCTGCCTGGTGTTCCTGCTTGTGGTGTTTCTCCTCCTCCCCATTTCAGGAAACAAGCAGGAAGCAGAGTGACTGTCGTCAGGTAGATGCAGTTCACCTGGCTTTGGGCTGGGTCACCCTTCAAAAGCTGGCTGCTCAGTGTCTCTCTCCCAGCAGCAGAAGCATCCTTCTTTATTCAGTTTGCTGATTTTGTCTGATGACTTGTTTTGATTGTTATATAGACCAGTTACTTTAATAAAGTACTTTGTTTGTTGTTGTTTCAAGTGACTGGAGTCATTTGTGATCTCCTCTTTTGTCTGAACCACCACTCCGTTCATGTTAAAAATACCACGATGGTGTAGCAGAACTGGTCTGTAGCTGACCCTCTTCTCCCCTCTTTGCATTGCTCAGGAGAAGTGTAGTGATAAAACAATCAGACTTTTAAGAGTTATTGACCATCTGGAAGGTTCACAGAAAGGTGTGAACCCAGGCAGAGACAGGATGTCTGGTTGAGAGACCTCTTATCACACTCTTTCAGGGCAACAAGAGTCACTGACAACACTTTTACTTCTAATTTACATCTGGTCAAGACGTTCTCATGGAGGTGCTAACTCTTTCTTGATAGCCCATGGGAGTTAAGGACAATAAAACTGCCTGGATGGACGAATGCCATGTCTCAGAGGAATCTTCAAACCAGATAATGCTGTTGGGTTGTAAATTGAACATTCCTGAAGCAAACTGTTCTGTATGTCTGTGTGTCTTTTGCTTAACCTACCAAATTAACCAAATCTCAATGTTTGATTTAATCGTAGATGTTATTACATTGCTAAGCTCGTGATCAGTACAATAACAATGCTTTCCTGGTTTTTCTAACTTACAGAATGACGAAACTGTGAATTAAACTATTTCAAAGGTTTTCTCTGAATTTCTACCATGTAACCATACCGCCATCTAGAGGTTCGTGGCAGTTAGGTTGAATGTGCTTAGCGGATACATTTATTAATAAGTAACCGTAATAGCGATAATCATTTCGGCAAATATAGTCTGCCCTTCTTTATCCCTTCATCATATTAAAGTAGTTATACTCTTAGTCATCATGTTTATCAGGATTAGTGTTAGAAAATGTTACCATGTTCATTGTTTAATGTTGTCGTTATTCATAAGAATTGTCTAACGCATGTAGTGAACGCGCATGTTGTTGTTGAAGTGCCATTGAAAATTGATCATTTAAAATATATTCGATTGACCATAGTGAGAAGCAGATGAGTCCCTCGTATGAATCATTAATTAATTCTCGCTCTGTAGGATGAAATCATGTTGCGCGTCTGCGAACCATCCTACATGCGTGACGTCCTATTGATTAGACACGCCCTGGAGCGATGATAAAGTAGTCGCACGTAGCGGACTTCGTTCAGTTCTATTCAGTTTTTAGTTAAGTTTTCCTTTCGTTCAGTTCTTTCCTTTTCTTTCTTTCTTTAGTCTAATTTTTGTGTTAAGTTCTTTGTCTTTAGTTTTCAAGTATTTTTCCGCTCCGTCGTTTTCTCAGTCTTTTTGCTGCTGCTCACAACTACACAGAGTGGCCTGATTTAATTCTGCAGAAAACGCACTTTTCTAATCTTCGTGAAACTTTCATTCATTCATAATTTCTATTTTTGTTGTTAAAGTCTAGTCACGTAATAATAATTTTGAAGACATTTTCGACCGGCCATCGAAGAGTTTCTCAATCTTATTATTAGTAATCAAAAGCCTTGCCAAATGGCCAACAACTAACTGACTGCACCGAAGACCTGTAGCCTGCTGCTGACCCGCTGGTCCGGGTTAAAGAACCATCAGAAGCCGTTCCTCGTCTGTAACCGACACCGAAGACCCTCAGCTCCCGAGACATCCCTGTCCAACACCAGCTCTCATCAGCGGTTCGCTTGATTCGTCCTGCAGACTGCTGTACGGACCAGAGTGACGGACAACCGGAGCCTCTTCGTGTTAGTTCGGAGCAGACCTCTACAGGAACATCACTGACAAAGTAGGCATACCTAAGCGGTTTTGAATAAGAGTTGGTCCGTGAGGCTGAGATATTGTTAATTTGTCTAAATTCTCTAGATCGTTCATTCAACAAATTAACTTCATATTCGCGTCCCCATTTCCCTTTAAAACCTACTTCTCACTATCGCCAAACTCATTTTACCATCCTCTTGCCATAAGTTCCTCTGTGCAGTGTTTGTGTTAATCTATATCATCCATATAATCTATCGTATTATTCATGATTCATATTCATCTCATTATTGTGTTTAATAAATAATCTTTTGCATACAAGTCATTGTCCGACGGTGTCCTTTTGAGCTGGATATAAGCAATCCCTGTACTGAGAGTTCACGCCTTAGATTATCAGACTGATCTACTGTTGATTCATTCGTTCACTACATCAGCTTTAACAGATATAATATACAAAATCCTTTGTAGCTGACGAAGGTTGGTGCCCCTAGTAATATTAACGAATGTAACATTAATTTAGAGGTAATTCCCCTACAATGGAGAATATCAGATGAAATCAAGAATTATCCAGTGTCCATGTTTCTTGTTATGTTCAGGTTTTAAATGTGGAGCTCAACATTGCTCTGCAACAGTCGATGGACTAAACCACCGAAGAAGAAAACAGACTTCAGCATGAAGATACTCAGTGTGGATCAGAATAATATCAGCCTCATGTCTGCAGTTTACTGTCAACACAACTTTCACATCATATTAATCTCAGCACAGAAACAAAAATGGTGTCTGACCTCAGAGTCTTCAGTCTGCAGTTTGGACTCTCCAGTACAGCAGACAGCAGCTTCACTCCTGAATCCCACAGCTCATCGTTGTAGCTCAGGTCCAGCTCTGTCAGATGGGAGGGGTTGGACTTCAGAGCTGAGGCCAGAGAAGCACAGCTGATCTCTGACAACCTGCAGTGACTCAACCTGAATAAAGAATAAATGATGAAGATTAAAATCCATTTCTGATCCAATCAGATGTGTTCAGGTTGTAAATGTGGAGCTCAACATTACTCTGTCCTCATCAATGAGCTTCTCCCTAAAATGAGCAGAGTGACTTTGTCATTGTGTTATTGTGGATCATCATAATGTCAGCCTTCTACAGACATCATCCAAATGTCAACACAACATTCATACACCTATTCATGTCAACACACATCAATAACATGCTGCTGATCTCAGTCAAGTCTGGAATTACAGCACAACAAATATATTGATCCTTTAAACAGCTGCATCTGAAAATATGCTTTCATCTGTGTGTGTGTGTGTGTGTGTGTGTGTGTGTGTGTGTGTGTTGTAAAGGATCAATATCAATCATCAGTCATCCATCCATCCATCCATTTTTTCCCGCTTATCCAGGGCCGGGTTGCGGGGGCAGCAGTCTGAGCGGGGACGCCCAAACTTCTCTCTCCCTGGACGCTTCCTCCGGCTCATCTGGGGGGATCCCGAGGCGTTCCCAGGCCAGTTAAGCGACATAGTCACTCCAGCATGTCCTGGGTCTTCCTCGGGGCCTCCTCCCAGTGGACTCCCTAGGGAGGTGTCCAGGGGGCGTCCGATAGTGATGCCTGAGCCACCTCAGCTGACTCTTCTTGATGTGGAGGAGCAGCGACTCTACACTGAGCTCCTCCCGGGTGACAGAGCTCCTCACCCTATCTCTAAGGGAGCGCCCTGCCAATCTGCGGAGGAAACTCATTTCAGCCACTTGTATCAGGGACCTCGTTCTTTCGGCCATGACCTGAAGTTCATGACCATAAGTGAGGGTAGGGATGTAGATTAACCGGTAAATTGAGAGCTTTGCCTTTCGGCTCAGCTCCTTCTTCGCCACAACAGACCGATACAGCAACCGCATTACTGCTGCTGCTGCACCGATCCGCCTGTCAATCTCACGCTCCATTCTTCCCTCACTCAAGAATAAGATCCCAAGATACTTAAACTCCTCCATTTGAGGCAGGATCTCTCCTCCAACCCGGAGGGAGCAAGCCACCTTTTTCCGGTCGAGAACCATGGCCTCGGACTTGGAGGTGCTGACTCTCATCCCAGCTGCTTCACACTCAGCTGTGAACCGCCCCAGTGCACGCTGAAGGTCCTGGCTCGAGGGAGCCAACAAGACAACATCATCCGCAAAAAGCAGAAACGAAATCTGCCGGCTCCCGAACCGAACCCCAGAGGCACCGTCACCGACTACCATGCGATGTTGCAGAGGCGTGTTAACCAGGACAGCCCTGCAACATCCAGTGACTTGAGGTACTCAGGGCAGATCTCATCCACCCCCAGCGCTGTGCCACCGAGGAGCTTGCAAACTACCTCAGTGACTTCAGCCCAGGTGATGGATGAATCGACCTCCGAGTCCCCAGTCTCTGCTTCCTCTACAAAAGACATGACAGTGGGATTGAGGAGATCCTTGAAGTATTCCTTCCACTGCCCGACAATGTCCCCAGTCGAGGTCAACAGCTCTCCACCTCCACTGTAAACAGTGTTGACAGAGAGCTGCTTCCCCTTCCTGAGGCACCGAACGGTTTGCCAGAATTTCTTCGAGGCCAATCGGTAATCCTCCTCCATGGCCTCCCGGAACTCCTCCCAGACCCGAGTTGTTGCTTCTACAACCACCCGAGCTGCCACACACTTGGCCTGCTGGTGCCCGTCAGCTGCCTCAGGAGTCCCATGAGCCAACCAGGCCCGATAGGACTCCTTCTTCAGCTTGACGGCATCCCTTACTTTCGTTGTCCACCACCGGATTCGGAGATTGCCGCCACGACAGGCACTGGCGACTTTACAGCCACAGCTACGGACGGCTGCATTAACAATGGAAGTGGAGAACATGGTCCATTCGGACTCGATGTCTCCAACCTCCCTCGGAATCTGGTCGAAGCTCTCCCGGAGGTGAGAGTTGAAGACCTCCCTGACAGCGGGTTCCGCCAGACGTTCCCAACAGACCCTCACAGTACGTTTGGGTCTGCCAAGTCTGTCCCGCTCCCTCCCCTGCCAGCGGATCCAACTCACCACCAGGTGGTGATCAGTTGACAGCTCAGCCCCTCTCTTCACCCGAGTGTCCAAGACATACAGCCGAAGGTCAGATGATACGACTACAAAGTCGATCATTGACCTCCAGCCTAGGTTGTCCTGGTGCCACGTGCACTGATGGACGTCCTTATGCTTGAACATGGTGTTTGTTATGGACAAACTGTGATTAGCACAGAAATCCAATAACAGAACACCGCTCGGGTTCAGATCGGGGAGGCCGTTCCTCCCAATCACACCCCTCCAGGTATCACTGTCGCTACCCACGTGGGCATTGAAGTCCCCCAGCAGAACGATGGAGTCCCCAGATGGAGCACTTTCCAGTACCCCTCTCAGGGACTCTAAGAAGGCCGCGTACTCTACACTGCCGTTCGGCCCATAGGCCGACACAACAGTGAGAGACCTATCCCTGACCCGAAGGCGCAGGGAAGCGACCCTCTCGCTCAGCGGGGAGAACTCCAACACATGATGGCTGAGCTGGGGGGCTCTAAGCAAGCCCACACCATCTCACCGTGGGCAACTCCAGAGTAGAAGAGAGTCCAGCCTCTCTCTAGGAATTGGGTTCCAGAACCCAGGCTGTGTGTGGAGGTGAGCCTGACTATCTCTACTCGGTACCGCTCAGCCTCCCGCACTAGCTCTGGCTCTTTCCCCGCCAGTGAGGTGACATTTCATGTCCCCATAGCCAGAGTCGTCGTCCAGGGTTTGGGTCATCGGGGCCCCCGCCCACAACTGCCACCCATAACACAAAGCACCGGCCCCTTCTGATCCTTCCTGTGGGTGATGGGCCTACGGGAAGGCGGCCCCACGTCGCTCCTTCAGGCTGCGCCCAGCCGGGTCCTGTGGGCAAAGACCCGGCCACCAGGCGCTTGCTTGCGAGCCTCAACCCCAGGCCTGGCTCCAGGGTGGGGCCCCAGTGACGCCAATCGGGGTGACGTAAG
Source organism: Chaetodon auriga (assembly GCF_051107435.1). Lineage (NCBI taxonomy): Eukaryota > Metazoa > Chordata > Actinopteri > Chaetodontiformes > Chaetodontidae > Chaetodon > Chaetodon auriga. Next base: position 1,102,088 of record NC_135094.1, on the reverse strand, counting down.
CTTCCTCGTTGTTTCTTTTTTCATAGGGGCTTTTTAACCGCTCTTAGTCTGACCCGTCACCTAGAACTTGTTTGCCTTGGGAGACCCTACCAGGGGCATTAAGCCCCGGACAACATAGCCTCTAGGATCATTTGGGTACTCAAACTCCTCCACCACGGTAAGGTGTCGGTTCAAGGAGGAGATCATCAGTCATTATTTGTGGAAACACACTGAAATCAACACAAACCAAAGAAATATTTCTGCTTCATCAAGTAAACTTGATCCATTTCAAACAAATATGACTTCAGAGGATCTTCTGTATCCAGATGTGACCATTTACCAAAAATCACAAACATTCATTGACTTCAACAACTAACAGTGGACATTTTCTACACTTTCTTTAAAAAGCATGAATCTTTTGTGACTGCAAACTAAATTTACTTCAACAAACATGAAAACATGAAAAGCTAATTCACAACTTTACTGATGTTATGGAAAAGAAAAATTAGCTTCACTTGTTAAAAAGACATGTGAGATTTACAACAGTAACAGAGAGTCAGTGAACTCACCTCAGAGTCTCCAGTCTACAGTTTGGACTCTCCAGTCCAGCAGACAGCAGCTTCACTCCTGAATCCTGCAGCTCGTTTCCACTCAGGTCCAGCTCTGTCAGATGGGAGGGGTTGGACTTCAGAGCTGAGACCAGAGAAGCACAGCTGATCTCTGACAACCTGCAGGAACTCAACCTGAATAAAGAATAAATGATGAAGATGAAAATGCATTTCTAATCCAATCAGAGGTGTTCAGGTTGTAAATGTGGAGCTCAACATTACTCTGTCCTCATCAATGAGCTTCTCCCTAAAATGAGCAGAGTGACTTTGTCATTGTGTTATTGTGGATCATCATAATGTCAGCCTTCTACAGACATCATCCAAATGTCAGCACAACATTCATACACCTATTCATGTCAACACACATCAATAACATGCTGCTGATCTCAGTCAAGTCTGAAGAACCATCAAATCAGACGTGCTGTTTCTTTTGTTACTTTCATTTTCTTCTGTTTCTTCTCATTCAGAATAATCATGAGTCATCTTATGAAACATGCTCAGACAGGTGTGTTGCCGTTCAGACACAATGTTGGATGGATGCAAATCAGTGTTGAGCGAGTTGGACAGCAGCTCCCACACTTCACGGACAAGAGCAAAAAACATGAACTGACCTCAGAGTCTCCAGTCTACAGTTTGGACTCTCCAGTCCAGCAGACAGCAGCTTCACTCCTGAATCCTGCAGCTCGTTGTCACTCAGGTCCAGCTCTGTCAGATGGGAGGGGTTGGACTTCAGAGCTGAGGCCACGACTTCACAGTGAGTCTCTGAGAGTCCACAGCCTGAAAGTCTGTGATGACAGAGAATATAAAAGTTAGAGAATAATAAAATCTGACAGTTGATTAATGTCACAAACAACATTAACATGAGCTGAACATGCTGTCGGTCGCTCAGCCTGAGCTGCTCAGCCATTGGTCACCAGCTTTGTGCTTTGAAGCTCCTCCTGTCCACATGTCAAAGTTTCCTTCAGCAACATAATGAACCACAAAAAGTGTCTGCCAAACGACCGTCATGTCAATATGTGTCATACTTTGATTGACAGCTGCTGTGATTTGTGTTGGTTGAACTTTATTAACTGCAGTCATTTGTACTGACCTCAGTCATGTGTCTGTGTGGATTTTGAGCATCTTTAATACATCTTGTGTCACTTCATCTGCTTTTCATCTCCTGTTAAATGAATCTAATGACTCCTATTTCATCAACATCAGACAACCTGATTCAAAAGGACTCTGAGTAAAACCTGAATCAAACCAGAATCAATCATCAATAATCAAACTGTGTTCACTGACAGCAGTTTTCTCAAGTGTCTCTGAGTTCATGTGTTCATCTCCTTCATCCAGTCATGTGTTCACAAAGTGGTGAACTCGCTCCATCCTCTATGAACCACTGAGCCTTTCCAGGATGCCCCTTTCATACCCAATCATGATCCTCTCACCTGTGACCAATCAGCCTGTTTACCTGTGGAATGTTCCAAACAGGTGTTTTTGGAGCGTTCCACATCTTTCAGTCTGTGAAACGTGTTGCTGCATCAGATTCACAATAAGAGATATTTACAGAAATCAATGAAGCTGATGAGGAAGAACATTCAATACATTGACTTTGAGCTGTTCTCAGGTCAGTTTGTGTCAGAGAGGATCAGATCAGGTGATCACTTCCTGTTTGATTGATGTTTTCCACAGCGTACCAACATGTCTGCTGTAATAAGTACTAAAGGTTGTATTACTACAGTTGTATTTGTAGTATTTTTATCAGGTGGAGGTCAGCTGGCTGAAGTTCATGTTTTGGAACAAAGACTAAACTGAGCTTGTTGATGATGGAGATCCCTCCACTGAGCTCAACCTGCTGAGCTCTCCTTCACTGGCACAATCAACCTGGAGGTCGTCCCAGGAGCTGACTGTGTCATGAGCTGCTGTCTGAGTAAATCAGGTGCTCAGTACACAAAGACTGCGGCTGCACATTCAATGAAAATCACAGTGGAAATGTGTGCTGCTGTTTGCTCTGCACATCTCGCCTCTAGTGTTACTGTGGTGAAGAACAAAGTTCATCAGTTTGAACGTTAAATATCTTTGAAATGAATTCGATGAGTAAAAGTTGAAAAGAATTTACAAATCACTGCATTCTGTCTGATTGACATTTCAGAAAGCGTTCTGACTTGTTTGGAATCAGGGTAAAACTTTGACCGTGTGGAAGTTAACTGTGTAAAGTGTGTATCTTTAACACTGATGGCTTCAGCTTCACGTTGCTCAACAGTGTTGATAATCACATCTGGACTTACAGAGCCTTTCTGCAGTTCCTCACAGCTGGAATCAGTCTCCATCGTCCCTCCTCTGATGTGTTGTACTTGTTCAGGTCCAACTCATCCAGAACCTCCTCTGACATCTGCAGCATGTAGGCCAGAGCTGAGCAGTGGATCACAGAGAGTTTCTTCTTTGATCTGTTCTCTGACTTCAGGAACTCTTGGATCTCCTGATGTACTGAGCAGTCGTTCATCTCCACCAGACAGTGGAAGATGTTGATGCTCCTGTCAGGAGAGATGAACTTTGGTTTCATCTCCTTCAGGTTGTTGATGACTCTCTGGACAACTTTTGGACTGTTTTTAGTCTGACCCAGCAGGCCTCCTAAGAGTCTCTGGTTGGACTCCAGAGAGAGGCCATGAAGGAAGCGAACAAACAGGTCCAGGTGACCATTTTCACTTTCAAGCGATATCTTATTGACTCTCCTCATTAGGACATCGAGGGGTGACTTACTGTATTCTTTTCCCAGGAAAGCCTTCAGGACCTCTGAGTTCCTGTTGGTGTAACAGTGGAACATGTAGACTGCAGCCAGAAACTCCTGAATGCTCAGATGAACAAAGCAGTAGACTGTTTTCTGGAAGATCACACACTCTCTTTTGAAGATCTCTGTACAAACTCCTGAGTACACCGAGGCCTCAGTCACATCAAGACCACACTGCTCCAGGTCTTCTTGGTAGAACATGATGTTTCCTTTCTCCAGATGTTCAAACGCCAGCCTCCCCAGCTTCAGAAGAACTTTCCCATCAGCCTCCATCAGCTCCTGTGGACTCGTCTCATGTCCCTCATCATACTTCTGCTTCTTCCTCTTTGTCTGAACCAGCAGGAAGTGTGAGTACATGTCAGTCAGGGTTTTGGGCAGCTCTCCTCTCTGGTCTGGAGTCAACATGTGCTCCAGAACTGTAGCAGTGATCCAGCAGAAGACTGGGATTTGACACATGATGTGGAGGCTCCTGGAGGTCTTGATGTGTGAGATGATTCTGCTGGACAGATCTCCATCACTGAACCTCCTCTTGAAGTACTCCTCCTTCTGGGCGTCAGTGAAGCCTCGTACTTCTGTTACCCTGTCAACACATTTAGGAGGGATCTGATTGGCTGCTCCAGGTCTGGAAGTTATCCAGACCAGAGCCGAGGGAAGCAGATTCCCCTCCATGAGGTTTGTCAGCAGCACGTTGACTGATGACTTCTGTGTGACGTCACAAACGAGCTGATTGTTGGTGAAATCCAGTGAAAGTCTGCTTTCATCCAGGCCGTCAAAGATGAACAGAAGCTTACAGACAGCCAGCTGCTCTGCTGTCACCTTCTGTAATGTTGGATGGAAAACACGGAGCAGCCCGAGAAGACTGTACTGCTCATCTTTGATCAGGTTCAGCTCCCTGAACGAAAGCACAACCACCACACTGACATCTTGGTTTTCCGAGCCCTCTGCCCAGTCCAGAGTGAACTTCTGCACCGAGAAGGTTTTTCCAACGCCAGCGACGCCGTTCGTCAGGACCACTCTGATGTGTCTCTGTTGGTCAGGTAAGGCTTTGAAGATGTCCTGGCACTTGATTGGGGTCTCATGGAGGGTCTTCATCTTGGAAGTTGTCTCAAGCTGCCAAACCTCATGTTGGGTATTAACCTCTTCACTCTGTTCCTCTGTGATGAAGAGCTCAGTGTAGATCCTGTTGAGGAGGGTTCCACTTCCTGTTTCATCACTTCCTTCAGTCACACGTTCACATCTCCTCCTCAGACTGATCTTATGTTCATCTAAAACCTCCTGAAGACCACCATTCACTAAAAAAGAGAGAAAATGAGACAAAACAAAGACAATTTGACAATCTGCTGATTATTTTCATGATCAATAAAGAACAATAAAGAAGATATAAAGAAGTGAAGGTTTATCAGTCCACTTTGGGTGAACATCACAAATTCTCCTTCTTGTCTCTCCTCTGACTGTCGCTGTGTGTTTGACTGACAGCAGAGGCGACAGGCTGAGCCTCAGCAGCTCTTCATGTGAACAGATCACTGTGGCTGTTCCTTCCTCCCAGCAAGATTTCAAACTGATCCACTGATCAAATAAAGAAACACACTGCGTTTCATACAGCTGCTTCACAATGAAAGCTTTTGATGGTGGGTGAACACAGAGAGACAAAAAGAGCTCCATGTGTTGATTCAATCAGTTCAGCTGCAGACGTCTCTCTGATCAGCAGTGATGGACACAGGACACCCAGGTGGACGCTAATGTTCACTGCTGTTCCAGTGCGACGATGACGCACGATGACGTTCCAGACGTCAGCATGTAAATATTGTCTGACGTCAGACACAACTGTCAACTCGTCGCACTCCATTTCTATCTCATCCTCATCATCATCATCATCATCATCATCATCACATGAAAGACTTTAAAACCACCATGTTTCCCTGTTTTGACATTGAACGCAGGTTAAACTTTAAAAACTCTGCATGTATGTGATCATTTTGATGTGAAAGTGGTTTAATGTTCAAGTCTTCAGCCTGAAAACCCAAAAACTAAACGTGGCTCTTGAAGCAGGTCAGCGTATTTGATGAAGTTCATGTTCTCACATGTTTCTTGACATTTTTGGTTTGTGTGTTGAATGAACTGATTGTGAGTCTCCAAATAAATGTCATGAGTTGTAGAAGGTCACAGTTTTAAGATGTGTGGATGGACAGTCTTACTTTGTACAGTGCAGATCTGACTGACTGACTGCAGTTCACATCTTGTTCTGGGTCTTTTTCCACACTGGGGACAGCAGGAGTCTCCTGGTGAAGCAGACTGGTCCCAGTATGAGGTGATGCACCGTCTGCAGAACCAGTGTCCACAGCTGGTAGAGACTGGATCCTTCAGGACGTCCTGACACAAACCACAGCAGGACGGCGTCTCCTCCACACAAACATGACTCCTCTTCTTCTCTCTGTAAAGACATTTCTTTGTAACTTCAACCATTTGTTGCTTGTTGTTGAAAAATATCCAGATTTGTCCGACAGTCGAGCAGCTCAGATGCTCACAGAGAACAGTGAAAGTGTCCTTACGTTTCTGTTTGAGTTCAACCTTCAGACTGTCATGAAATGATTGTTCCTTTGATTTCAACTCTCCTGCTTTCAAGAACATTCACAAACTGCTCTTCCTGTCTGTCTGTCTGTCTGTCTGTCTGTCTGTCTGATTAAACACTGATCTGACTGCAGTTTGTCATTAATACAAACTCAACGCTTCCTGCAGCGACTTCACAGTAAAATCCTTCCATCAAAGAGCCGATCGTGTCCTTTACTGTTTCACACTCACTTTGGCAGCTTAACTTGGGTCAGTTCACTTCAAACTGAGATTAGAAGTCTTCCTTTCTCATGCACTGATCACTTTAACACAAGGACTGTCCATGGATGTTTGTTCTTCACCTTTACCAACAATATATGATGGAGACAATCTCAACTCAAAGCTTCACTTACTGATGACTCAAAGTGTTCATCAAGGTGAGCAAAGCTCTTCTACAAATGACTTTTTACCACATGATGGACAATTATGACACCAGCTGATTCCAGATGCATCTGCTCACAACAGCTGATCTGACGAAGAGTCAAAGCAACAAAATGTTCTGAGGACAATTATGAGGAAATTCACTTCACATGTGAAGCAGATTCTTTCACATTCTGAATAGTTGCAAATGTTTACAGCAACTTCAACGTGAGGCCAAAAACGTCTGAACATCTTCTCCAAGTGTAAATGTTGAAATGGAGCTTCTCAAGAGTTTGGCTGAAGAAATAAAATAAGGTCGATCTTAGTCTGAAACTCTATCTGCAGGAAGAGTTCTGCATCATCACCATGAATCTTGTGCAGAGGATTTTGTCTTCATCCTCAATGCATCATCTTCCATCAGGTCAGTTTACAGTAAAAACAGGGTCTTACTTTGAGTCTGAGGGTCCAGGTTCATTCCTGAGGTTTGGAGGTTGATCTTTGGACCGGTCGCTCTTCATGGACAGACAGCTGGACACTGGACACTCTGCTCTCTGTCTGCTGTCCTCAACTCTGCAAACACCAACATGTTTTTCTTGGTTCACATGAATCCTTGATCAATTCTCTGATGAAGCCATTTCTGAAGCTCTAAACACACAAACTGCTGCTACTGTCCATAATGAGGAGCTGTGAAGTCTGAATCAGTCTTAGATTAGATCACAGCTTTTCTAGGTGACTGACAGCTGTCACAGCTTCTAAGATGAAGATGCTGCCAATGATTTCTCTTCATGTCACAAAAAGTTGGTTCAATTTATGCTGCAAAGACATTTTAGTCACATTTTTAATCTACAAACACAAAATCAAAACAATGAAAACACGACATCAGCAGAAGAAACTGGAAGTCAGTCAGAGAAATGAGTTAATAGCAGTTTTCTTACTTTGAGTCTGAGGGTCCAGGTTCATCACTGAACAGTGGGGGTTCACCTTTGGACCGGTCGCTCTTCATGGACAGACAGCTGGACACTGGACACTCTGCTCTGTCCTCCTCTTCCTCCACACAAACACTCATCTTCTGGTCTGAAGTCAGTCTGAGAGGTGAAACAGTGACACTGACGGTGAGCTCAGAACACAAGAAGCAACAAACAAGTGTGTTCAAGAAACTGACACACACACACACACACACACACACACACACACACACACACACACACTCAGAGTTTACAGTACAGTAAATCCAGCCATCAGTTCACCTGGTCAGCTGCTTGTTTTCTCGGCCTTCACTTGGTTTCCTGTTTATTCTTCAGCCAATCATGACTTTGTGTCCACAGCTGAGTCAAACTGTTGACTTCATTCTAACATGTCTGTCCTCTACAGTCCACAGGCAGAAAACGGACTCACACTTTAACAGTGAACTCATGAAAATGTTGGATTGACACTCACCCTGCCTCAGACTTCAGCTCTGCTCCGTCTGCTCGGTCACTCAAAATGGAGTCTGAGCTGTTGTTGACTTTACTTTCACTCTCAGGGTTCCTTCCTGTTCACTCATATGAACCTGGATCACCTGGATCAGTGTTGCTCCTCCTCTCTTCATTTACAGGAAATCAGCTGAGTCTGTGTGTGTGTGTGTGTGTGTGTGTGTGTGTGTGTGTGTGTGTGTGTGTGTTCTCTTGGTTGAACAGACTGAATTTAAAGGCTTTTTGTCGACATGTTGATGCTTCAGTGTTTAAATAATCTGTTTCGTTCAAGTTAAAAATGAACTTTTTGACTTTAGAATTTCTTGTTGAGATTCCAGAAGTTCAGCAGCTGAAACACATAATATTCAAAACACAGATCTACCAAAGAGCACAGAGCTGATTGGCTGGCAGGCCAGTCTGTCTGCTCCACGTCAAGGTCTCTCAGATCCAGTTCTGATGGGTCTCTGAAGTCCTCCTCAGTCTCCAGCTTCCACATGGAATAAAGTCTCTTACAAACCAGGAAGTATCTGTCACATCACTGCTCTGAAGACATTTCTGTTGTTATGACATGATTTAACCAGGAAGGAGGTGCAGACCTCCTGTTCAGCTGTCATTTCATGGAGTTCTTGTTGCAAACCAGATGTGTCGTGATCATCGATCAGACTGTAATCAACAGCAACACAATCATCAAACAGCTGCCAACTGACCTCAAATGGAGGAAAAGTTCAGGTGAAAAAAATCTTTGTGTATTTTCTCTGGTTTTTCTACATTTTATCTTATTGTAGTCATAAAGTTTTCTTATTTTTTTTTTAAAAAGTGACGTTCCCTCTCTGAACCACACTGGAACGTTTTGGTTGGACGTGGCTTTGAGGTTGTTGGCGGTTTTGCCCAGACCTCTGCAGGAGGATCCTTTGTTTAAGCACTCTGGAACCTGGGAGCCAACGTTTGGCCCCATATTGGCCCAAATCCAGGAGACCAGAAGAGAGAAGTCACCTCAGGTCCAGCAGCCGGACTCACCAAACCCGCTTTGAACAACGGCTCAGAGTCAAACCCTGACCTGACCCAGGTCCAGCTGCGGAAACCGAACCGGCATTTCAGGCTGAGGGCTGCAGGCACCTAACCGACCCTGCGAGCACTGACCCTCAGTCAACCCCCAAAAAGTGCCAGAACCAGACTATGGAGGCCACAGCTGGGCCACATGTGAGCCAGATAACCCAGAACTGTGCCAGAGCCACCTCAGTCCCAGACTGCGTGTTGCCGAAAGAGGAAACTCCTGAAACGAAATCTACGTCTTCGTCCTGAATGTCACACGGCCTTTGCTGCCTCATGTTTACCTCAACAGCATCCACCAATGAGGTTCATCTTCAGTTAGAAATGAGACGATGGACATCTGCTGGAAGGATTCACATTAACGAACTGACTCAGAGCGACTGAGACCTACATGACGTGGATGCAGCACAGTACACGGTTACCTATCCTGTTACCTGCGCGGGGCTCTGTGAACTACACAAAGGCTTCACACCTGATCCAGTTCCACATGCGACAGGACAGCGAGCCAGAGCGAACGCCAACAGCATCCTGACACTGAAGCAGCTAAATGGAATGCAGCCCTCATCGTTTTGACACCCACAGCTGCATGTTTCCAGCTCTGACACACGCGTCAGGCTTTGCACCGCCGGATTAAAGCGACACTTCACCCAGATTACGGGTCTAAACTGACGCCAGCAGTACCAGACGTGCATGGACAGACGTCACCAGCAGCTCCCACAGGGACCAGTTCCTCCGAGGTTTTTTAAGTACCACAGAATAAACTGAAGTTCAGCTCACATCCATCGTGTTGAGTGAAGGTGAAACAAAGAACGAAACAAAAAACAAAGTTCAGTTCAAAAACTTTAATGTGAAACACAAAACAATCTTCTCAAACTTCACCACGTGACACTTTTTACCGTCTCAGCGTGTCCTTACTACGACTGTGTCAGCGTGTCAGGTGCTCCCGAGGTCCACTGCGAGGACGGACCATCCTCAGTCTCACTGAAATGTAGGACAGGCTCCCACACATCGTGGGTTTCATCTCAGGTTCCACCTGAAAGACGAATCTTTGCTGTGGAGCGAAAACTCCTGAAGCAAGTTCGTGTTTTCCCAAACTGAGCAGAAATAACCTGTGTGGTCTGCAGAGCGTCTACGCCACAGCGGGGATGAAGTACTGCAGCGACACGTCCTCGTGCAACAGGATCAGGTGGACGACCCTCTCATGGACGATATCTGAGGGGACAAGAGGACCATGTCAAACCCTCCGCTGAAGAGAGGACACACAGCACAAAATCACTGCTACAGCTGCCACAGTTCTCCTTTAAACACCACCAGAACAAAGAAATGAAGTGAGAAAGACATGTCCACTGGTCCACCGTAACTGGGACACACGATAAAAACGTCCCATCACATCCAGTTTGACTCACTGCACATGGCCTTGCTGGGGTTGACCTGCTGTCCCATGAGGAACTGCTGCAGCTTCCTGATGTCCACCCTGGCCTGGACCATGGCCTCTGGGTCCCTGCCCTGAGACAGACCACCATCCTGGGAGGAGTCATCACCTGGAGGGACAGGAGGAAGTCCATGTTCACTTCAGTGAAGCCTCTGCATGTGGTCCTCAGGCTGAGGGATCCAGACAGAAAACGAGGAATTGAACAGCGAGGACGACATAACTGAAACATCCCCGCGTCGCTCTTCCTCCACTTCCTGTCTGCCCCTCAGCCCGACGCCATGAAGGCAAAATGCCCCAAAAATAACGTGAAAAAACTAAATATTGAAGCTAAAGACGTAGGAGAGAGAAGCATATAAAGCCTCCTCGAATAAAGAAAACATTAAGAGTCGGCTGCCACGCAAGCAGCTCCGCGCTGCTTTGAACTAAATGCTAACGATGTTTAGCAGGTTTAAGTTCACCATTAGCGTCTTAAAGTAGCATATTAGCATGTTAGGATTTGCTTTCACTTTTGCAGAAATTTGGCTAGAAATTCAAATGATCCACAAAATACAACATGTCCCTCATGTCCCCAAAATGCATCCTCTGGGCAGCGTGGATAACTTAATCCAGGTCAGACTGAGACTGACGTTAGCGTCCACAGAGCCATGCTAACCGCTAGCTGCTGCTAACAACAGGCTGAACAGGTTTTACCCCACGGAGGGTTTCCCAGGTCTCTGAAGTGAGTGGTGACCGAAACCAGGTCTGTCTCAATCTTCAGGTTCATCTCTCCATTCAGGTTGGCCTCCATCACCTGACACACACACACACACACACACACACACACACACACACACACTGATTTTAATACGTTTCTTTAAATGTAAAGAAAAATGAAACCAAACATTAACGTGAGCGACGTTTGGAGGAACGTGATCCTACCAGGAAGTTGGAGAGGTTCTTCATTCTGTCCACGATGCTCTTCATCGTCTTCAGAGGAGGCAGGTAGACGCTGACCTGTAAGGACAGACACGCACTGCTCTCACCATGGACCATGTCTCCGCTGGTCGGGTCAGTATTTGCACTTCAGTGCTGTCACTTACGTCGAAGTCTGGCATGTTCGGCTCTTTGAACTCGTGCCACAGTCGGCGGGGGATGACGTCAACTGGGACGTCGTGGGTGACGACTCGACCGGTGCTGGACAGGGTGGGCTGGACAGGATGGACAGAGGACATCAGTTAGCTTTCTCCTGCAGAGCCACTGAAGGCATCGTGCTGCCTTTGCAGGTGTACTCCAGGACCTGTGACATCACTGCAGGGTGTGGTTACAGGTACAAGAAATAAAGAAACATCACACTGAGGCCTGAGGAAATCTGAGGCCTGCTGTGGATGCTGCAGGTCAGTTTACCGATTCACAGGTGGACACAAACTGTCCTGCAGGAACTCAACTTCCTGTCACGTCCTCAGTAACGGGGGGGCGTACAGGTAGCTGCACATTACAGAACAGTTATTTTTCAGTCTCACCAGCTCGGCGGCGACGGTGAGGCAGGGGCAGTGCTTCTTGGTCAGTTTGACTTTGACGGTCTTGGCGTTCTGGACCGTCTTCAGGGCTCTGGACAGGTTCTCCGGAGTCACCTCTAGACAAATCTCATTGTCCTCAGAGGACACACCCTCCATCTGATACTCATCGAAGAAGTTAGCCTGCAGGGAGGAAGGACACATCGACGGGATCAGCTTCACTGCAATCACCAAAAACAGCCACGACGACGGCGAGCCGAACCCAAACTGACGGTTCTGATGCCTCATTCACTACAATCCTCGATTCAGTTCAACATCAAAGCAGTTTTAACGTCAAACATTCTGCTGAGACGTCACGGCAGACAGCATTTCACAAAGTTTAGAGAGCTTCTCAAATGACTCACAGGCAGGTTCTGGTCTGGAGGACAGAGCTCTGATCTCAGCGAGGATGATGGAGCGTCTAACAAATACCAGGTGGAAACTAAACCTGGATCGTTTATTATTAGCCCTTTTTAACACCAGCTGTGAATGGGTTGTGTTTCTTTGTCCACTCGTCCTCGTCTGTCCTCGTCTGTCCCCGTTCTGTCTGCCTCCTGGACCTCTCACCTGTGACAGTTCACACCACATGCTGACCCCTCCGTTGGCCACTTTCCCGGACAGGACGAAGAACAGGTTGTCTGGAGTCAATCGCAGGACGCACATCTTCGTCAGCTTTGAGATGGTGGTGACGACTCCTGGCGAGAGAAAGAAATACTCAACAACATCCTGCACAATGTATTACTGATCTTCTCTTCAGGGGTCAAACAGAGCAGAGATCATATGTCAAATAATCGATTAGCTGATCGAGAGAAACGTTAAATTAAGTCTGGAGTGTTTAGTTTACGTTATATCAAGTCATTTTGGTCTATTTTGATGTGAACAAGCTAGAAATTTGCTGAAGTTAGTAACTATTTCAGCACCTGTTGTAAGCCGAATTGAAGACTGTCCCCAACACTTCACAAAACTCTCAGACTCACAGAAACTGTCTCATTCTGAATGAAACGACGCTGGATTTTATCTTATTTTACCGCAGAGAAATGCGATTTTCGGATGAAGCTAGCAGGTTAGCATCGCCTGTGAGCAGCTGGTTTATCTGTCAGCCTAAAAACTACAAAGCGACTCACGAGTGAAATGATTGAGACAAGCGACGTCGATGATTTTCCCCCGAAACTTCATCCTGAACACTGAGAGAAACTTCAGCTGCTCCTCTGGCTTCAGGCGGGATATGTTTGTTTGTCCGTCCGTGTTCAAGGTCCGGCGGAAACAGGCGCCGTCTGTCAATCGTTCCGACAGATGAGGACGGTCAGTCAGGAGAACAGCACATAATAATAATAATAATAATAATAATAATAATAATAATAATAATAATAATAATAATAATAATAATATCTGATAATGAAAGCCAGCCCAGCAAAGACGTCTTTAAATACTTAACACGAGTACTTCCGGTTTTTCTGAGTACTTTGAAATACTCCACACAGACAAATATTGCAGTTTTTGCTCGACAGCTTTAGTTTCTGCAGTGACTTTTCAGAATACAATTTGTGTATCGACAATAAAAGCATCATTAACTTCTAAAATCCAAATAAAGATGAAACCAGTTCAACCAGTTTGTGACTCATGTTTCAGCTGTCTGCGAGTTGTTTGCAATTAAACCAGCCACTGATTTCTTTTTTTTGAGGCTCAAACAGGTGAAATTATTTAATCTGTCATAAAAAGAAGCAAAACCCAGAGAAAAGTCCAGAAGCTGGAAACAGGTCTGTGTATCCGAACTTTGTTTCTTCTTCTTCCCATCAATCACCTGACGACCCCTCAGACTGAGCTGGTGACCCTTTGGAGGGGCCTGGCCCTCACATTGGGTCCCACTGGACTAAACTAGCTAACAGTGCTTTGACTGCATGGAGCTGTTATTTTGTCAGACTCCATGATTAGACTAGTTCAGCCAGCTGAGGGAGGCAGCTCTGCGTTCTATTGGCTCTCGGCCCTGATCGGCAGCCAATCACAGGCCGTCAGTATTAATAAAGAGCATCTGTGTGCAGGTGATCGGGCTCTGGAGCTGCAGCCTGAACACCAGCAGCTGCTCTGCAGTTCATCGTCTGATTGAAATCATGATGTTTGTCCAATCAGGAGTGAAACACGTTAAAACTCTGCTGAGGTGAGCGAACAGGACTCCTTTCACAGCTCAACACTGAGCTCACGTCGATGTAAGACTCAGCTGAGGTAACTTAAATCTGTGTGGACACACGATGCGTTCACTGGCTGCATCTTTCTCATTTCATGACAGGTTCTGTCACTCAAACTCTGTTTTCACGTTATTTTAAACACACAGTCTCTGTGCTTTAGTCTGCTCCATCTGCACGATCAACCCGACGCCCACAGAGGAACTGTTTCCTCCTGCAGGTGGAAAGTTGATGAAAACATGGAAGAGACCTGCAGGTGTAGCAGAGGACATAAGGTGTGAGGACCTCGTAGCTCCATGCACATGTTTGTATAGCTCCGGTGAAATCCACAGTAGGAAAATAAAGCCTGCTGACACATGGCAGCATGTCTGATTGTAACGAGCAGTGAGCAGGTGACGCTTCAAGGACCACAGTGATGGATGCTGTGATGCCGCCTGCTGTTTCACCATCACAGATGCTTTAAGTGAAAGTAGTGGTGCTGTGTGAAAACACACCATTACAAGTGTCACGACGTAAGTTTAGTAAAGGACCTCCATCAATGATCTTTGTCAAAGAACAAAGGGACATAAAGGTGCGTTCCTGCTGTCTTGTGATGTCGTGTTTTAATGTGTCAGTTCATTGTGGAGCTGATCTTTGCTGAGCTGTTTGATCTGGATCTGTGGGTCATATGAAGAACCTGAACCTGCACTGGCTCCAGCTGTCAGACTCATGTAGACCAGTTTAAGGGTAAAGTGTGAAATGGAAACACTGGAGGGAAGAAGTTACCTGTTGATCATCATCAGATCTCTGAATAATCTGGCAGGTCGGTATCAGCGGTCCAGTCCAGCATCTCTGAGCAGATCGTGGCCTCGGCTCGGCCTCGCAGTTTTAAGGTGTGCACCAGCAGCCGGAGGCGGCGGCGGGGTCTGGAGGCGTCGTCTCTGGACGAGCTGCTGGAGCAGGTGAGGCTGAGTGTGATAACGTTCCTCTCCTCAGGTCCACATGCGGTTTTTGAGCTGCTGCAGGACTCTGAATTTGGTTTGCTTCTGTGTTGCGGTCCAGGCAGCGAGGGTGTTCGTGCTGTCCTGTCACTTCCTGATCCTGGTCCTGGAGGAGGACGGGACTGTGGTGGACTCAGAGGAGTTCTTCCAGTCTCTGCCCAGCAACGCAGCTCTGATGGTGCTGGAGAAGGGAGAGATGTGGACGCAGAACAGGGTGAGCATCAGGTCTGGAGAAAGTCAAACCGGTGGTGCTGGAGCGTCTTTCTGACACCTTTCAGACACCTCAGCTGATCTTTTGACGAGGCTGTGACAGTTCGTCTGATCGGCTCTTTCAGGTGCTTCCTTTCATGTTGAAGTAAATCCTGAACTGCTGCTTTCTCCAATTCTTCCACAAGAGGGCGGCATGTTCATGTTTGACTGCTGCAAACTCTCCTGTGCATGTTTGGAGAGTCCATGCAGGATAAATCAGAGGCAGTTTTGGGGGATTTTGAATGAAGTCTATCAGCATAATGGTTCTTCCTCTGGTGAGGAGTCCAGCAGTCAGACTGTGTGAAGGCCTCCATCAGTCTGGATCAGATCAGTGGATCCCTGGACTCAGATGATCCAGATTTTATGGCAGGTCTCTACAGCGTCACCTCCAGGTTCTGTTTCCTGCGTCTTTCAGGTCCTCCCGGGCTCCCGTCAGTCAAAGAGGAACGGGATT
Source organism: Chaetodon auriga (assembly GCF_051107435.1). Lineage (NCBI taxonomy): Eukaryota > Metazoa > Chordata > Actinopteri > Chaetodontiformes > Chaetodontidae > Chaetodon > Chaetodon auriga. The sequence goes on along the minus strand of NC_135094.1, from coordinate 1,086,436 downwards.
GCTAAACTGACCTTTGACCTCTACAAGCTGCACCCTCAGGACTTCCTGTGCTGCTTTGCCGTCAAGGCCACCCTGCACGAGGTGTACGTGCTGTCCTACGACTTCAGATGGTCCAGGATGAAACACGTCCTCAAGTGAGTGGACCTCTGCTGGTGACCTGCAACACACACACACACACACACACACACACACACACACACACACACACACACACAGTGAAGCAGTGGAATGTAACTAAGTACATTTACTTCTGAACTGTATTCAAGTAGAGTTTTGAGGGGTTTGTACTCAGTTATGCCACCTTACTATCCTTCAGCATCTGTACTCTGACCTGAACTGTTGTCTAGTGGAACTTTTGACCTGTTGGTGGCGCTGAAGGACAGGTAGACCTCGTGCTCTGATGCTGTGTGTGTGTGTGCGTGTGTGTGTGTGTGTGTGTGTGTGTTCTGTCAGCTGGCTGCTGTGCTGCCTCACTTGTCTGATCAGACTGACGGGTCAGATGCTGCTCCAAACGTCTTCATCATTACTGCAGCTCTGCGGAGATGACGACTGCTAGTGTGCGCGCGTGTGTGCACGTGCACGTGCCTCCGGTGAACCGATGAAGCAGTCCATCAGTGTGTGTGTGTGTGTGTGTGTGTGTGTGTGTGTGAGAGAGAGAGAGAGAGAGACAGAATTAGACCACCTTCCTCTTGTTGTTTTATCTTTGTCCACTGAGCAGGTTTTAACCGTGTGTGTGTGTGTGTGTGTGTGTGTGTGTGTGTGTGTGTGTGTGTGTGTGTGTGTGTGTGTGTGTGTGTGTGTTTTATCTTTGTTGTTTGAGCTGTGAGGATTCAGATTTAATGCTCAAAGCTGTAAATTCAATAAAAACTCAGAGTGTGAATCAAATAAACGAATAAAGATTGACTTTTCTATGTTGTCTAGATCTATGAGTCTGTCTGTAGACCTGCAGGTCTGAAGAGAACCAGCTGATCTTAGAAGAACTCTCTGCTTGCAGCTTGTTTCACCACTTCACGCTGAACGTCTCTCCTGTAAACTGGTCTGTGGCTCGTCCAGTGTCTGAGGAGCTCCAGCTGAGCTCTGCTGTGTAAACTGAGCCTCTGTCGGCCTCAGCGGCAGCAGCTGCCCGATGCTTCATCATCTCTGAGGGAATGTGCGGCACATGTTCGTCTCCAGAGCGCAGACGATCCCTGCAGGTGTTCTTCCTCTGCACAGCCAGAGTCACATATTCTCCAGCAGGGAAGGAAGTGCTGACATCTTTTATTTAAGTAGAATATTTAAAATGCTCCATAAGTTAAACTGCATTCATAATATCTGAGTATCATTAAGAAGAAAGTGTTGTTGATGGGAGGACGCCAGGTTTCCCTCAGTGTTCTGCTTGTTCAGGGTTAATTAGTAATTAAATGAGAAATGATGGAAATGTCGTGATCATCCACCCTTTGTGGTGCTGGACTGAATTCAGGGAGGAATTCATTTACATTTTGTGAGAAGCTCTGATTTTAACTCATTTCATCCTGAATGCTGCTCTGGGGATCAATGTCCGTCACGTTTCACGAATTCACGAAGATGGAAACGGTGTTTTTTGGGATAAGACGTGAGAAACAAGTTGTATTTTCTCAGGGATAAATAAAGTTGAATTGACGCTGTTGTTCGAAATCATCAAAAGAACTACACGCGACACCAAAAAGGCTCAATTACAAAAAAAAAGTGTAGAAAAGTTATTTTTTAAAAACAAAAAAAACAAAAAACGGAATATTAATCTTCAGACATTGAACGTTTTTTTAGCATAAAGGGAAAAAAACTTCATGTCAAGTAGAAAATCTGCATTGAAATTTTAAAGTAGTAAATACGCATTAATGTGTAAACTGGTGGTACTGAAGTTTAAATACTCGATGTACCTGCGGGTACTTTAAAGTTCCTTCATTGAGCTTCTACAACGGACAAACTGAAGGTGTGAAGTCATCAGACACACGAAGAGGAGCGAGGACGTGAGGCAGGACAGGTACTAGGTAGTGTAGTAGTAACAGTAGCAGTAGTAGTATTTATTTGGGACAGAGTACTTTATGCTGAGTGGGACAAACCGGACCTATGGTAGCCCCTCAGGGCGTGGTCGCGTGAACGCGCGTGAGAGGAGGAGGAGATGAAGCCGGCCGCGCGCTCCCGCTGACCAGACGCACACCGACTGCGGAGGAGCGACTGACCCAGCAGAGACCAGCAGGAACCAACAGAGACCAGCGGAGACCAGCGGAGACGAGAAGAGCGACAGAAAGATGAGAGAAATCGTTCACATCCAGGCGGGACAGTGCGGGAACCAGATCGGAACCAAGGTAGAGACCGGGTTTTCTTTCGGGGTCAGCTGAGCCAGATCACTGCTGCTGTTCTCCAGGTCAGGGTGCGCGTTGGTTCTCTGCCTGTCTGAAGTCCACAGTCACTGTTGGAAATGATGGTGCAAAGGTTCTGACACACACTGACCTGAGAACAGCTCAGAGTCAATATATTTAATGACTGCAGCACAGAGCAGACCACGTGTGCGTGTTTAGTTAAAGGATCACTTCACCCAAATCACAAAAACCATTCCTGCTGTCCAGTCCTGCAGACTCAAACTAACCTCGAACGGTTCACACGACATCCACGAACCACTCAGTTTTATTTAGAGTGCTGCTGAAAATCTGAAGGTTTCCTCAGAGGGCTGAGCGGTCGTGACGCTCGCTGTCCTCAGACTCTGAGTCAGTGAAGGGAAACACTTATTTCAGCGTCCACAGACGAGTTCGTGATGTTGATCCTGCAGCTTCACCTGTGGACAGACTGACCGGGTCTCATCCGGCAGCTGGACTCCAGGATCTCAGCAGGAGGATTTATGACAGCATGTGTGGCTCATGTTGAGCTTCAGCTGTCAGTGAGCAGTGTGTCAGTGAACGCACCACACAGGCAGAAGTCCCTGAGTCACCTGACTGAGTCTTCTTCTTCTTCTCTTTTGCTGCCGATGGTCAGTTCTGGGAAGTGATCAGCGACGAGCACGGCATCGACCCGGCGGGGAGCTACGTGGGCGACTCGTCTCTCCAGCTGGACAGAGTCAACGTCTACTACAATGAGGCTTCCTGTAAGTACGACACGTACCTGTAAGAGTCTCTTTAAACACTCTGATTGGATTTGAAGTTTCTGCCTTGTGTGAAGCACTTTGTAACTCAGGTTTTGAAAAGTGTTCAACAAATAAAGATTATTATTAATACACAGATCAGAACCTCCGGCCACAGGTTTTTACATCAGGCACTGCAGTTTGCAAACAGTGACCTCTAGTGTCGATACCCAGCGTGGGACATCTCTGATATCAAAATTTATGTGGATTTTCATAGAAACAAAGATACGAAATAAGAAAAAGCTGCTTCCAGAGCGAGCAGCAACAACTTACTGAAGGCAACTCCGTCACTGTCGACTCAAGCGGCCGTGACTGATTCTCGGTCTTACAGGAAGCCGGACTGAGGTGGTTTGGTGAGGACAGTCTCCTGTAAAGTAAAAACACAGCATGTTGTTTCCAGTAACGACTCCTCTCTGTGCAGCGCATAAATACGTCCCCCGGGCCGTGCTGGTCGACCTGGAACCAGGAACTATGGACAGCGTCCACTCAGGCGCCTTTGGACAACTCTTCAGACCAGACAACTTCATCTTTGGTAACAATCACCTGCTTTTATTCGACGCATTCATTCGTGGGTTGATTCTGTTTTAGGCCTTTTGTGCAGTTTAGAAGGTCGTTAATGTGAAAAGACTCGTTACATTTACTCGAGTAAAGACTGATGACCTGCAGCTGGACTCCATTTGGCAGACACCTGGACCCGGTAAAGGCCTTCTTTAATGAACTCTGACAGGCAGTTGTCATTAACTAAAGATGTAATAAAATGTTGACATATTATCGGATTCTAAAGTCATTGTGGCTAACATGTTAGCACATAGCTGCCTGCATCCAGCAGACAGATGAAAATACGTCCTCCATCTCACTGGAGTCATGTTTGTATCCAGTCTTCTGTCTCTTTTAGCTCTGTTGTTGGTCTCCTCCAGCTCCTGAGGGAAAAATCTGCTCTTTAGCTGCTAAATGCTGCACTATGTTCACCGGCTAACTGTGTCTGCTGCTGCTGACCCTAACCCTAACCCTAACCCTGCCACAAAACCAAAACCAGCAGCAAAACAAGACTAAAAAGCGAACTGATTCTCTGTGGGTTCATCACGATCAGAGATACTTTCTGTGGTTGCAGAGGGCAGAACTGGAGCAGCAGTGAGACTTTCCAGCATTAAACGTGTTCAGTAAACAGACTGAAAGGACTCCAGCGTTTGTTTTATAAACTGATGTCTCGGTGGGAGAAGAAGCAGGGAGGCTGTAGATGTGTGTGTGTCGTGCTTACACACACACACATGCATGAAATCAAATCCACTCCGTCCTCTGAGAAATGGGTCGCCAGGCGAGTGTGTGTTTGCACGCACATTCCCATCTGCTGTGGTGATCGTTTTACATTTCACAGATGGGCTTTCTCTGCGCTGATTGGTTGTCTGCAGGTCAGACAGGTGCAGGGAACAACTGGGCCAAAGGTCACTACACGGAGGGGGCGGAGCTCGTGGACTCGGTCCTGGACATAGTGAGGAAGGAGTGTGAACACTGCGACTGTCTCCAGGTGAGGAGGACTTTCAGCAATCTCATTGGTTGGGTTAAACCACAGTAGGTGGAGCTAAAGTGCCCTTTTCTTCTTTTATGTACAAGTATTTATTGGTATCATAATCTCCTCGAATATTTTCCTTCACGATGAAATACCGGCTGGACCCTAAAGGCCCCGGGTCTCCTGGTAATTAGTCCTTGATTAACTGCAAATTAGTTTGGGAAATTTGTCAGACAATAAAGTCCTGTGTTTTCAATGCTCAGTCCGTCAGTCAGTCCACCACGTCGGTCCAGACTGAAATATCTCAACAACTGTTCAATGGGTTGCCATCAGATTTTGTCGTTCATTGTCCCCTGAAGATGAATCCGCTGGTGATCCTCTGACTTTTCATCTGCTGTCACCAGCAAGTTGATATCAGTGTCCAAAACTTGTCCTAACATTAATTGTTATTCTACCAGCTCCTCAAAAGACTTTGCTTTAACTTATTGTAGTTTTTCTGCACATCAAGCTTCAACACTATTTTGGTTTGATCTCCACAGCAGTAGAGGACAAAAAATACACTCTCTGTTTGTGTTTCTATAAACCGATCACAGTCATCTTGGACAGCACACAGTCCAGGACGCAGTGACGGTGCTCATGTCAGATAGTGTTGGGGGTGAACTTATAATACACAAAACATGAACGTCTGAGAACAGCCTGACCTCCATCTACATGACTGTCATTTTTCTCATGACTGCAGGGTTTCCAGCTGACTCACTCTCTGGGAGGGGGCACCGGCTCAGGCATGGGAACCCTGCTGATAAGCAAGATCCGGGAGGAGTACCCCGATCGGATCATGAACACCTTCAGCGTCATGCCTTCACCAAAGGTATCGGGGGGGCAAACTAGAGCTGGGTGATCTTTCTATCTGCTTTCTTTGAGCCTTTTCTTGCACTAAAATCCTTCTCCAAGAACCACCAAACCTTTTCTCACGGTCCATGAAGACCAGCACTGCCATCCACATGACTGCTTTCCAAATGCCAAGGACAAACTAATGAACACATTGATCTCTGTTTACATCTCTGTGTATGTGATCCTCAGAGGTGCTGTGCTGTGCCTCAGTTAGATCATTTGAGGATCTTATCTCAGGATTATCTCTTGATCCTTCCAGGTGTCAGACACCGTGGTGGAGCCTTACAACGCCACCCTGTCGGTCCACCAGCTGGTTGAAAACACAGATGAGACCTACTGCATTGACAATGAGGCCCTTTACGACATCTGCTTCCGCACTCTTAAACTCACGACGCCCACCTATGGCGACCTCAACCACCTGGTGTCCGCCACCATGAGCGGTGTGACGACCTCCCTCCGTTTCCCCGGGCAGCTCAATGCAGACCTTCGCAAGCTGGCGGTCAACATGGTGCCTTTTCCCAGACTCCACTTCTTCATGCCGGGATTTGCTCCTCTGACTGCTCGGGGAAGCCAGCAGTACCGAGCGCTCACTGTTCCCGAACTCACCCAGCAGATGTTCGATGCCAGAAACATGATGGCGGCCTGCGACCCTCGCCACGGACGATACCTGACTGTCGCCACTGTCTTCCGTGGGCCCATGTCCATGAAGGAGGTCGATGAGCAGATGCTCAATGTCCAGAACAAGAACAGCAGCTACTTCGTGGAGTGGATCCCCAACAACGTCAAGGTGGCTGTCTGCGACATTGCTCCCCGAGGGCTCAAGATGGCCGCCACCTTTATCGGCAACAGCACGGCCATCCAGGAGCTGTTCAAGCGGATCTCGGAGCAGTTCTCGGCCATGTTCCGCCGAAAGGCTTTCCTGCACTGGTTCACGGGCGAGGGCATGGACGAGATGGAGTTCACAGAGGCGGAGAGCAACATGAACGACCTGGTGTCCGAGTACCAGCAGTACCAGGAGGCCACCGCCAACGACGGCGACGAGAACTTTGAGGACGAGGAGGACGAGATTGTCGAGTAAGGAGAGCCAACAAGACGGGTAAAACTCTGAGGGAACACTGGTAGAGCGGCCGGCAGTTATCAAACAATGAGGCAAGGAGTCAGCTGACAGGAAACTCTTTCACTAAATTAAAGTAAAAGCAGCTTCAAAGATTTAAATATTAAAACTTTCCATGTTGCTTTCGAACTTTGTTCCTCATAATGAGAATAAGTTGTTATTTTATTGTTCCATAGACGAGACATCTAATGAATAATTCAACAGTTCAACTTCAAACATAGACAAAAGCATCAAACCTGATTCTACTGTTGTTTGAGGATGTGCTTGTTTCTGAAATGAAACGGTTCAGCCTCTCAGCGTCCGAACAACAGCCCACAATCTTTTTCTTAACTACATAGTTTTTGTGCTGAAACGTTAACTGCAGAGGCGTCAGGTCAGATCGCTCTTTGTGTGTCGTTGTGGAAAATGCCAACAAATCTACGACTGACGCTTTTGTACTGTGAGTGTTTGAGGTTTTCACACTGTGACTTCTGTACATGTGAGCACATCTAGTGGCTGAGAGGCTGAAATAAAAGCTCCTTTCATGGCCTTACTGTTCCACGTCTGCTGTGCTTGAGTGTTCCTGGTCTGTATGTTATGTACCGCTGGTCCGTCTCCACTGCTTTGTGTTTGTGTTACACGTGAATTATTTGGCATCAGACTCTTCTTGTTAAATTAGCCTGGAGGTTTAACACAGTCGGTTCAATAAAACTGTTCTTAGCCACATTAGCATCTGACAGACTGACCCAGCTTCATGGTCCAGACTGAAACAGCTCAACAAGTATCAGATGGATTGTCATGAAATGTCGTGCAGACGTTCATGTTCTCCAGAGGATGAATCCTGCTGCCTTCAGCTGATCCTCTGACTTTTCCTAAAGTGCTGTTTGTTTAGTGCTGATGAGCAAATGTTTCACTAAGATGCCAAATATGGTAAACATCATACCTGCTAACATCAGCATGTCAGCACTGTCACTGTAAGCGTATTAGCATACTAACGTTAGCGATCAATAAGGTTTTTTTAAATTTTGAATCATATTTATGACAAACTCAATTCCACAAAGTTCTGACGCTGTGCAAAACATCAGCCAACAGAAAAGTTTGTTGATCCTCTCTGACACAAACTGACCTGAAAACAGCTCAAAGTCAATGTATTGAATGTTCTTCCTCATCAGCTTCATTGATTTCTGTAAATATCTGCTTATTGTGAATCTGATGCAGCAACACGTTTCACAGACTGAAAGATGTGGAACGCTCCAAAAACACCTGTTTGAACATTCCACAGGTAAACAGGCTGATTGGTCACAGGTGAGAGGATCATGATTGGGTATGAAAGGGGCATCCTGGAAAGGCTCAGTGGTTCATAGAGGATGGAGCGAGTTCACCACTTTGTGAACACATGACTGGATGAAGGAGATGAACACATGAACTCAGGAAGGTTCTTGAAAACAGTGAGCGGGTATTTCTGGTTTTTACTTATTCTTTGATCTGATAAACCTTAAAACTTAATTCTGCCAGTTTGAGACAATTTCATTGAAACAAAATTGTTGTGCAGCTGCTTTGCACTGAGCCAAATTTAACTGTAATGACTTGATGAATTTAATCTGTTAAACAGGAGAAACAGTGTTCACGTGTCTCAAAGCAAGGTGTCGAGTCGCTCTTTTAGGACCTGAACTGTACTGACAGCTCATCAGACAGCAGAGAGAGCTTCAGGCCGTCCACAGTGAGTTAATCTCTCTCGCCCAGCGTTGTGAGAGAGTTGATTTCCCAGCAGTTCTGTTTGTGTTGTGGATTATGTGGCGAGCGGCAGCAGCCGTCGCCGTCAAAGACAAAAACGCTTGGCTCATGTCTGTCGGCCTGAGCTGATGTCTGTGGATCTATTCTCCACCGGCGGCTCTTTGTGTCGGTGCCTCTGCAGCCGTTCAGCAGACTCATGTGGTGAAAGAATAAATCCTCATTTACTGGATGTCCACTTCCTCAAAGGGCTGTTTGACAGTTCAGTTGAAGTGCAGAGGTGACCTTTGTCCAAACTTTGTTCATTTGGATCCTCGTTAGCAGCTGATTGGACCATTTTAATGGTGCAGCTAGCACTCCCCAGAGGCTGCAGTGCTCATTACAACCACAGTATGAACAACCAGCATGATGAATCATTTATTCTCAGACTGAGTCCACGCGTACTTGAGTTGATTTTAAATGGGTTTTCTTCTTGTCAAAACATCCTGTTTGAGCACAAAAACACAACTGAGCTGCCAAACCAACAGGTGGTGATAGACCCCTCACCCTAATGCCATGTTAGCCAATCAGAGACATGAAAAATGGTTTTTACCAGTAGACTTCCTGCAACTAGAGAAGGTATGACCCGCCTTCGCCATAGTAGGATTCATAAATTTGTGACCGAGTCTCGTCCAAAACCTCCGCAGCACAACTGACTCCTCAGTTCCTCAACAGAAGTGTAAGAGTTAATGGACATTTATGTGAAAACATGTGAAAAGTCCTGCTAGCACAGTTAGCACCAATGCTACTTTGACCACGCCCACCATTGGACAAATTGGCCTCTTGTAAACAGAAGAGAGAACGTTGCTGTTTTCTCTGTCTACACGTCAGCATTGAACAGTTCCTGAACATCTTCAACCTGGAGGGAGTTTTCAAAAAGCACAACTCACCAAATGTGGAGCCAGAAGTGTAAAGTTTGTCCTGAGGGTGGCGCTAGAGGAAAGATTATGCAGGCATTCAAATCGGCAGGGTTCGTCCTCTGGAGCGAAGGAATGAAAGGTCAAGGGATCTTTAAGTGTGAAGGGTTCATCGTCAGCATATGGTGATGTTTTAGACGTCAGTGATCTTCCAGCTTTGTGCTTTCGTCTCTTTCCTGTTTCAACACGGTGCAAAAAGCAGCTCCATAAACAAATTCTTTTCCCAGTTTGGTGCAACAGAACCTGACTGGTCTGCACAGAGTCCTGACCTCAAACCAGGCCAACACCTGTGGAATGAACTGGAACACGGACTGTGAGCCAGACCTGATCCTCAGCATCAGTGCTGGACTTCACTGATGCTGAGGATCAGGTCCCTGCAGCTGGTTCAACATCTGCTGCATCTGACTGAATCACAATCATATAAGGCTGTAAAGTTCGGCTGTCCACATACTTCTGTCCATACTGTGTGTGTAGATATACGTAGAGGCCAGTGTCTGGTGCTTTTATTTTGAAGTTTCTCGGACGCAGGATGTCTCCAGTCCATAACCACAGACTGACCGACAGGACAGATTTAATGTAACTGAGTCTTGCTGTTGTTCCTCCAACAGGAGCTGGAATGCAGAACAGCAGCTTGATGAGCCAATCATAGAGCAGGAAGACCACTGAAGCCCAATCAGAGACAGGCAGAGGCGGGTCATCGTCTGGAAAGACAAACAACATTAATGTTTCCTGTTTTTTTTTTTAATGCGTGAATGAGAAATAGCAGCAGTGTTTAATCAGGATCTCTGCTTGTACGTTTAGAATAAACTTACTGTTTAACAGTGGAGACAGACGATGTCTCTGCCTAAACGTTTAACAGACATACGTGAAGTCCACATGCAGAAAATCAGAAAAATAACCGGTTTTATTTGAGGTTTGCACAGAAAAGGCTTCGTCAGTTTAAAATCTGCTCCTCCTGCAGCTGCTGAAAACTGTGCAGATGTACAGAAACACTCTAACTTTAGTCTGTTTAATAAGTTCTTCTTTTGAACACCACATTAAACGTCTCTTCCTGCTCCAGAGTCCAGAGGACACCGTGAAGGAGCCTCAAACGTCTGTTTTTGTTTCTATGGATTCACTTTTTCTCCTCATTAACGTGAAAACTGGCTGTTTTAAATGTGAACTAACCTCCAAACTAATAAATATGCAGAATAAAGTTCCTCTTTCACACACATTAAACCCTGACATTCGTGGCTGAACATATTATTTTCTGTCATTGGCTCTTGTTTCTGCTGCTGAAGAAGAACAGGGGCTCATCGTGACCTCTAGTGGTCATAACTGGGAACTGCAACAACAGTTGTGCACATGAAGCCTGAAGGAATGACTGCCAGCACAACATCACACAGGAAATGATCTGAATCCACTAATCTTTCCTCGTCAGCTGAAGGTAAATATGAAAGTTTTACTCATGTCTCGTCAATCCAACTCAAACTTTCTGGTTTTATTTCCAGAAAACTTCCAAACTTGGAAGTTGTTCTGATTAAAGAGTTGATGAATGTGCTGCTGAGAGTTCACTCAACTTTATTCATCATGAAGGTTTTAAAGGAACACCATCAGCAGATTTGCAGATTTCCCAGCATGCATTGACTGATGCTAACCGCTAGCAGGCTAAAATAATCCAGCTGAATCGCATCCAGCTCACTGACTTCTTTCAGTTTGAAGGCTGATGTGTTCTACTGGACGAAGACATCTTGAAGAGCACACTGTTATTGGCTGAGTGCTGATCATGTGATTGCAGGTACATGAGGCAGGTGTGTTGGAGCAGTCCCAGCATGCACCAGGACAACAGCGTGATGCTCAGCTTCTAATATCCGTTCGTGGCATTTCTCCTTCAGAACGGTTCATGAACTCTACATGTGTGTAAAAAAACAATTGGACAGTCTGCAGCACACTTCCTCTTAATCAGCACTCTTACCCTTCATCATCTTCTTAAACTCTCTTCATCTCCACTTTCTTCATCTCCACTCGTCATCATTTCCTGTGATTGTCATGAGCAGCCAATAGGAGGAGCTGCAACACAACAATGCATTACACATGGAGGCCTTCAGCCTGTTTCAAGGGCAGCTGCCTGAGGTGAAGCGTGTGT